>NW_013665879.1:494822-521816 GCF_000517525.1 Limulus polyphemus
ATAAGTAAATCATTTTCATTGAAATCGGATCACATTTTGTTATGCTTGAAATGTTGACAACCACTGGCTATAGATTTCTCTAAACCAATCGCGACGTGAGAGTCTTACTGATCATTTTAGAACCCAAACATAATAATAAAAAATTTTCATTGTGGTAAACGAAATAATAATTTGATCTAACTAAGAGTTTTTTTTTTACCAATTTGTAATAAAAATCCTTACGTGATAGAAAAAAAAGAAATATTATTTTCGAAATCTGCGTAGCTGAATTATGGAAAAAATCTGTTATTAAAACCAAACAATTTTAAATTCGTAGGCCTGTTTTATCGGGATTGACTGTCATTTTCATAACTGAAAGTGTGAAGCATGTTCAGCAGAATTTTGAGGGCTCCAACCTTGAGTTTTTCAATCTGTAGTCCGCCCCATAAAGTACATCAAACTCCAATGCATGTACAAAAAAATACTGTAAAAAAAATCCTTGAAATAGTTTTTTTTTCTTTTACGACTTTAATCCCAACTAGTTTGGGATCGGCCGGTATTTTACTAAACCAAGAATTTTTACACCTGGGCGGCTGACCCAGTCGGCAACCAACCATATAGAACGAGAATGTTTAATGTTTTAAGGGGGATTCAAATTCGCAACCCTGAGATTGCGAGTCGGGCACCCTAACCATCAAGCCATGCCAGGCCCGAAATAGGGGTAACAGCTTTAAAAAAAAGTTTATATACTTTGTGATCAATGACACAAACTGAATGTTTGAGATAGTTCGAATACTGAATAATTGAAAATCTATTAGTAAACAGTAACGCATGACACCACTTGCACGGTATATAATATATATATATATTAAATTCGGTAAATAAATTTGTTGGAAAATGAAAGCATTAGGGTCTCAATTTTCATATAATTATGGGTGTGCATGCACATTTTCTTGCTCTCTTCAGAACACTTCTTTATTTGCACTTTCTTAAGTTTACATATAAGAAAAGCAACACACATTTCGAGAAAGTGTTTTGACACTGATGAGTGAGCAACGCCTAAGAAACGCGTGTCAAAGTTCGTCATCTCATCTGTCACAGCAAAAGAAAGTAACTTTGTTCAACCGGTAACCTTATCGCACAATGCACTGACCGTCCGGGCTCCAATGTATTGGGCAAAGGAAATATACTAGCAGCACTAGATTTTAGTGATCCAATGTATTGGGCAAAGGAAATATACTAGCAGCACTAGATTTTAGTGATCCAATGTATTGGGCAAAGGAAATATACTAGCAGCACTAGATTTTAGTGATCCAATGTATTGGGCAAAGGAAATATACTAGCAGCACTAGATTTTAGTGATTTATTAAAGTTTTTATATAAAGTATAAAACATATTCAACAGGGCTTGAAACCCGTCAGTCGGAACATCATACCATATCATAATTCCATTTTGTTTTTACAAAAACTGTCCAAAAAAAAACAAACACACACGAATATTTCACTTGCGACTGATGTGTAGATTTTATTGTGATTTTTCTTATCATACGCATAATTATTTTCGAAATAGACGACATTTTCTGGATGTATATGTATGCACAACACGAACGTGTTATTTCGAATAAAAAAGCGCTTTATATATCATCCCTCAAAATAATATTAATTTTATATTTCTTCCTAAAACGAAAGAAAGAAAAAAAACGAATACAAACCGTTAATTTAAGGTATGCGTTATATTTGTTAAACTGAATATTTCAGTTTGAAAAGTCATGAAATGAAAACGAAACGATTATCATATAGAAAAGTTTTATTTTAAATGAGTAAAGGTTGTATTTTTCTTATTGAGCTACTTATTACTAACCAAATATTTCATCATATAAAGTGAAAGAAAGAAGTATGATTTAAAACGTAACATGTTAACTGAGTTCTTCAGTCTGAAAAGTGCCCGGCGTGGCCAGGTGGATAAGGCGCTCGACTCACAATCTGAGGGTCGCGGGTTCGAATCCGCATACCACCAAACATGCTCACCCTTTCAGCCGTGGGGCGTTATAATGTGACGGTCAATCCCACTATTCGTTGGTAAAAGAGTTGGCGGTGGGTGGTGATGACTAGCTGCCTTCCCTCTAGTCTTACACTGCTAAATTAGGGACGGCTAGCGCAGATAGCCCTCGTGTAGCTTTGTGCGAAATTCCAAAACAAAACAAAAAACAAACAATCTGAAAAAACAACCTGTATCACAAAGCATGCTACAAATTATCAATATATTGATATAGCTATGGAATAACCTTAATATATTTCGAGACTCGTTTTTCTTGGTGCCTAATACCCGTTACAAGATGTTTAATACTTTCAGTTAAAATTGATATCATATAGTATATATCAGATTGGTATATCGAAGGAAATGTAAACACCACCTAGCTATAACATAGTCATCAAATAGTTAAAACAATGAATGGATATTGTCACTATTTTCTGATCGAAGCAAGCTAGCACCATGGCTCATAACTAAAATTAAATAGATAGATAACATTTTGTATTTAATATATTTTATAGTTACCGTAAGCCTTACTATTCTTTCAACAAACATTTAAAAAAAGGTTCGAAATATGCGGAAAGACCGCAAAACAGTGGCATGATGACAACCGTATCAGTGAAAAGGCAGCTCGTATGGTAATAGCATCAGTAAAAAAACATTCGTATGCCGGTAACGGTATCAGTAAAAAGGACTGTCTCATGTTGGTAACAATATTAGTAATGGAAACCATGCTTATCAAATATTGAGAAAGTCGCTAGCAGTAGTAGCAGTTCAGTGTCAGATTGAGGATGGCTGATGACAAAATTCACCGCCTCTCTTGTTCCGCTTCACTTATAAAGTATGGTGAGTATACATTTGCTATATTATTGCCTGATTTGACCCACAGCGCGGTCCCCCGAGAAAACTTCTTGATTGGTGCTTTGAGTAATCTCTACATAAATGTGCAGCTAAACTCGATTATAATACTCGTAGCAGGGAATCTCATAGACCTAATTACTTTATATGTAGAAACCCAATAAATCGTCATCATCATCATCATCTGATTTGTCATTCTTCAAAAGTGTCGTTTGCGGTTTTGTGTTGTTTTTTAATCTAAACACACCCATGAATAAACATATAAAATAGCTGGGCAATGAGAAAGAGAAAATGCAAAACAAAAGAGAAAAAACAGAATATAAAAACAAAATACTATAAATGAAACATAATTTAAAGAAACGAGAAAGAAAAGTGGGTGAAAATTGTAAAAATGACAAATAAAGAACGCATAAATTAAGAAAGGGGCTAACAAAAAACTCAATTAAGAGCTTATTTGTTTGAAATTAAGGACAAAGCTACACAATGGAGTATCTGTGCTGTGCCCACCACGGGTTCCGAAACTCGATGTTTAGCATTATAAACCTTCAGACATTTAAGCCACTTGGGGGCTTAAATGAACCAACAAACATGAAAGCGAGAGAATAAAAAGACATTCAAAAGGTTTACAAACCCTTTTAAAATAGAATAACATCAAAACTTGATATGAATAATTAAATCCAACAAAATATCTTGACAATTTGGAGTTAGTCATGATGTATGGAAAGGTAGCTAAATAAATGCTTGACTGCCTTAAACTGAAATTAGTACAAACTTCTTATCAAATAGTGCTTAATATAATCGTTTCAAAATAACTAAACCGTTTAATCCGAAAATAAAGAAAATTGAGTTTGTTATGTTCGTTTTTTTTAGGCAAGTTGAGCTTAAAATGGCGCGTAAAAGAGTAACAAGTAACACATTGGACTTTATTAAAGAAAGCGTTTTTTTTGGGGTAATAATTTGTTTCCTACAGAGTTCAGTAGCATATTTTTGGTTAAGTGACTTATCTAAATAAAGTTCTATTGAGTTTCCATCGAATTTTTATCTGCCTTCACTTTACAGTTTTCAAAAAAAGTTGAATCACCCTGGCCAAAATCCTGAATTTCCTTTAAAAGGTAATGACATTTTGAAGAAAAATATTGTGAAAATTAAAATGTGACAAAGGTTTGTGTGGTTTATTTTAGATCAAAGCCCCGGATTTTAACCTTGTAAGTCCATAGACGTATCGCTGTACCACCGGTGAGACAGGTGGCAAAACGAATACGTGAAAGATTTTTTGTTTAATAATAACTTTTTTGGACGTGGTCGAGAACCATATAAAAAGTGTGTGACTTGCAAAAAATAATCGAAACTTAAGTATAAAATATAGTTGAAACATTTGAGTAAAAAAAGAAGCAGATAATGAAATCCCAAATACAATTAAGGACTTAAAAAAGAAAGATTTGAAGCAGGATTGGAAAAATCTTAGATATAATTAAAATAGATTCATAGGATAAGAAAGAAAATAATACAGAAAATATCAGGAGAAGTGTGCTGACGATAGTGACAAAATCAAATAATCACTAGAGAGTGATGGGGAAAATGAGGATAAGCTAGAAAGAGAGTTGGGATGAAAATAGATTGAGAAAAACAAAGAGCCGGAAAAGATCACATATTTTGCATGTAAAAACATGGGATCAGTTTTATGGGTATATCGTAATTTAAAATGTGATAACATCAGAGTAAAGGAAATTGTAAAATATGTAAAGAAGAAATGTTCATGATATCAGAAAAACACGTAGGTTCAATAAGTATTGATACAAAAGGATAAAGACCTTATAACCTGAGCGTTTACGAAAGGTGGACGTTTCTTCTTCAGGGGCAAACTGGAAATGGTATAGAAAATTAGGAAAAAGGGGAGAAAATGGTAGAATTTGAGTTAGTATAATATGTATTCAGAATCGCACACTCCACCTGCTGGTAAACTTGCACATCTGTCGCTTTCATCCACAGCTAGTTAGCCTCGTGCACTGTACCTCACTTTGAATATTCGGCCAATTTCTGATATCAAGGATAGATAGTGTGATGACTGTAGTCTCACTGTAAACTCCAGATGTACAATGCGAAAGAGTGCACGCGCCCGCGTGACTATCCACGTGCACATCAACACATATACAGCCATTTGGAGATCATGCAAATTTAATGTTGTAATGCTCATATTTCTTCATCGTGAAATACAGTGAGTATGGAACTAAGCACAGAAAACGTCTAAATAATGAACTGAACATTAGAAAGTATTTTACTAAGTATTTATTAATATCTTCCCATTCTATGAAATAAATATGTTTAATTATTTTCTATTTTGTTACTTATTGTAAATATATATATGTACATTTATATACATCAGTTGTTTATTGAGAATTTGATTTACAGTAAAACCAATACTTCAGAGTAAATATATGTATGTTTTTCACGAAATGGTTGAACCACAGCAAACCACTCGATGTGTCACCAAATTATTCTTTTTAATCAAGCAAATATCTGCTCAGACGATGCTTTGAAATCTAGTTTGTTTGTTTTAGGTTTGTAATTAAACACAAAACTACACAATGGGCTATCTGTACTGCGCTCACCACGGGTATCAAAACGCAATTTTATTGTTAAAAGCTCTCATACTTATCCCTGAGCCACCGGGGAGGTAACATGAAACTTAGTAAAGACAGTTACTTGAGTAAGGAAGCACGTTATACTAATATAATAATAGGTAGGCAAACAACGATTTATAAGAATAAAGAAAAGGTTTATTAATGGTGGAACATACTACATGTTTCGACAGAACATTGGCCTATCTTCTTCAGACCAACGTTTCGTTGAAGCATTTAGTAATTTATTATTTGCACGCAAGAGGGCATTAACATGCTACATAAAGGGCAACAAACAGAAAATAAAATATAATTCTAAACAAAAGGTAGATATCCTGATAATAGTATTATATAAAAGAAAGATAAATTGATAAGGTGTTAACCTGCTAAAATTTTGTCCCAAGAAAAACAAGTAAAGATAAACAAGACACAACAGCATTAGTTTGCTCCCCATAACTCAAAAGTAGTAGCTAGAACAGTAGAAATTATTTTTTTTGTTTCAGAATTTCACGTACAACTACACAAGAGCTATTTATGCATAGCCGTAGAACAAATAGATTAAAGGGAAGGCAGCTGGTCAATAATACAAACAGCCAACCCTTGAGCTACTCTTGTCTGATCGAACAGGGAGATTTGACTGTCGCTCTTCAGAAACCCGATAACTATGATATGCCAAACATTATAAACATTTAGTAAAGAGTTTGATAATTATGCAATCTTCCCATAGAAAATTACAGTTTATATTTTCAGATTGATTCTATTGAAATGTGAATTTGCTCAGAAAGAAATTTTTTATTTTACACGAGGAGATATTTTATTCGCTACTACATCCTGGTCACTGTGCGATGAAACATATACAGAAATAGTATGTTCTTGTGCCTTTAGAACTTTCACCCTAAGCAGCCATGTCAGGCTCCCGTAATGTTCAGACATAACCATCTTTAATTTAGAATTATTTAAGAGAACCCGCCGCCTATGTGGCTATTCATAATCAAATAAAGGCACTAGCTGTCACAATGATAAGCCTCTACTACTGAAAGAGCAGAGTGTATTCAGCAACATATAAGGACTCGAACCTCGGACCTTCCGACACGCTAACCATTAGGCCACGCCTAGCCAATTCTATTGTTATTAATAAACGTAAGTAATAACATATCCTAAGTTGATTTATTCTTGTTATTTTCAACTCTGGCTAGACGCACATAAATGATTTCTTAAAAAGACTTTAATTTCTCAAAATTCACAGTTATGTACCCTGTACCCGCTGAGGAAGTTTTCCTACAAGGTTTTATTAGTTTACTCTCCTGGTAAGAAACGGTTAGAAATTTCTCAAAATTCACTTCTTGATCACTTATAATTCATTTATTATATTTAACATAATATTCATCATTTCAATGCTACAAGCAAATTCCTGCTTTTGTTTTCCAAGCAGAAATTTTGTTATAAATCTTGAAAATTGTATATTTGGGTAATATTCAAATATTTAAAAATTAATATCCTTTTTTATTTCCTTTAAAAACATTACATTACTCGAGTTATATTTTTATTACTTTTTTGAATTGTCTTAATCTTTATTTGCTTATTTGTATTAGAGCAAAGCCATATTGGGTTATCTACTGCGTCCATCACGGGGAATCGAACCCCGGATTTTAGTGTTGTAAGTCCGTAAACTTACCGGAGAACCTTAATATTTAAGCCTTGGCTGGACAACGGTTGAAATTATTTAAGCTTTTGTTTGTTCGTAGGTAAGCACAAAGATACACAATGGGCTGTCTGTTTGTGCTCTTCCTACCACGGGCATCGAAACCCGATTTCTAGCGTTATAAGTCCGCAAACATACCGCTATGCCACTGAGGGGCTTGTTTATGCTTAAAAGATATCTTTCTTCAACTAAAAGCCTGTGAACATTTTCATTGCTAGTAGGTTTATGTATTATTTTATTTATAATATTTGTTATAATAAATATGCAGCGGTATTTAATAGGGTTCAGATAAATTATGTATATGTGTATTAGCAGAATTTATAAGTATTTTAAATAATTTTGGTACAAAGACTACCCTGGCAGCTCTATCATTTCTTATAAGAGATATGTAAAAATTATAATTATGATCCTCGTCACGACAGCTGTATCTTCGAGATTGTTGAAGATTGAAGGTCTCATGCAGTTGACTCGCGGCGAAACAATGAAAGACCTCTTGAAATGATCGGTTTAAGATAATAGTCGGCAATTGTGTCATCAATTACTTGGAATACATGTATACGAAGCTCGGAGTTCCACGCACAACATGAGTGATGACGGGATTCAAGTTAACGAGCACAGCAGCAAAGCAATTGACGCCCAAGGCGAGCAACTGACACTCTGTAGAAATTGACAGTCATTTAGGTCTGACGTCAGTGATATGCATAAGATCATAAAGAATATAAATTATGGAAATTATTTAACTGAATCAAGTATCCATGAGCACTTAAGAGGATAACGTGATGAAGCAAAAATTTCAGAAATAAGCACTACGATAAGTTAGCTTTAATACTAATTCTTTCTTCAAAATATAACTCACCAAATAATATAAATCCTACGAGAACATAAATCTTGTTTTAGAGTATTTTTACAGCTGTAATTCACCCTGGAGGCATAAGATTTTATTCTTAAAAATAATTAAGGAATTTATAATGATTATTAGACTCGTGGAAGAACTGTCGAGACAAGTTAGAATTCGGGAAATACTGCAAAATATTCCCCGAACTTAAGGCTGTAGGTGCGTTATAAGTTAACCATTCCCTGAACGTGATGACGGTTTGTATGGTGTTACTGATTTTCTACATTGTTATAAGTTAACCATTCCCTGAACGGGATAGTGGTTTGTATGGTGTTACTGATTTTCTACATTGTTATAAGCTAACCATTCCCTGAACGGGATAGTGGTTTGTATTGTGTTACTGATTTTCTACATTGTTATAAGTTAACCATTCCCTGAACGTGATGGTGGTTTGTATGGTGTTACTGATTTTCTACATTGTTATAACTTACCCATTCCCTGAACGTGATGGTGGTTTGTGTGCTGTTACTGATTTTCTACATTGTTATAAGTTAACCATTCCCTTAACGTGATGGTGGTTTGTGTTCTGTTACTTATTTTCTACATTGTTATAAGCTAACCATTCCTTGAACGTGATGGTGGTTTGTGTGCTGTTACTGATTTTCTACATTTTTTCTGGTCAGTAGTTCAAAAGTAAGGACATTGGTATATATATAGCCTTAACAGCTTTGCTACAAATATAAAAACACAAAAACTAAAAAAATGTTAAATCGAATAGCTTGAAAACATTGTAACTGTTAAATGATGTTTTTAAAATACTGTGAAAACAAAAAGTAGAAATCTGGCTATCTTTACGTTTAAACTTTTATTGATTTTTAAAAGAAACATTCAGTACTGTTGTTTATTTATTTATTTGTACCCGCCGGTGGCTCAGCGGCAAATCTCACGGCTTACAACCTTACAATTCGAGTTTCGATACTCGCGGTGGTCAGCGTACAGATGGCCAATGGTGCAGGTATTTACTTAATAACAAACTTATTTATTTATCTGTTGAATTTCGCACAAAGCTACTTAAGCAATACTTTTTAAAGACGGTATTTGCACTTAATTTAACTAAAAGACAGTGATTTAGGATTGTATTCTGTTTGTTTAATATTCTGTCTTACTCAGTGCGACACCTGTTAGTTAAATAATTGTTTACTGTATTATTAAAGAATCTTGTTAACTGACAGACTAAAGGTACTGGCTAAAATAAATAAATACGTTAGCCATATACAAACTGGTCAACACAATCCACCAACCATCTCTTGGGCTACTTTTTTCAGACCGAAAAGTGGGATTTGATAATCACTTTTACAACACACCAATGGTCCCAAACAGCAGTGCCCGATTTCTTTCTTCTTTTGAAGGGAAAAGAGATGCGGACCCCGAAACGTCAGATCCACATTCTGTCACGCTAACCATCGCGCTTCGCTCGTCCCTCATTCAGTACTAACTAACCTTATTGTCTCCATTTTATAAAGATCGTATTCATTTCCAAGCCTCGAGTTGAAGTGTTAAGTTTCGATAGAAGGAAAAGCAAGAAACAAAACTTGTAAGGTTTGTGTTGTACGCGGGCAGCCTCGAGATATGGTGCATTTTACAGGCTTTACACCATAACAAAGTTTGTGTCTTTAATCTTGAGCCATTACAAGGCAAGCGCATTATTTCTCCAAGTAATTGACAATGTCTTGAATAAGATAAATTCCAAAACACAACTAACCTTTTTCCCATCTTAAATTAGAGTAAACTTAGATACATTAAACAGAGCTGAAATGGTGTGGCAAAGATTGTAACGCAATCGACGAGTCAGTGCGGTATACTACATTAAATGTAACTCACCAAACAATTACAAAACTTTAAAAAATTAAAAATTAAGGTGAAATATTTCTTCATTGTAAATGGTTTTATGAGCCTTAAACAATATACACGTTATGAAGAAACTTAATAACTAAAATGCTCCTAAATTCAAACACCTGTAGACGAGCATCATAATGAAGACTGTTTACACAGTCCATTTCCAACAAAAGCGCCATCTAAGGTCGTCAGCGTGAGTCACCCTGCTGTGCCTCTGTGATAGAAACCCGATATTATTACAAGGTTTTTCATGGCTCATTGATTGCTATTAGCCCCATTCATCAGATAACAGGGTTTTAGATGGCCATCCCTAGCTGTTTTGGTCATGAATTAAGATATTTTAAACATAAAATTTTGTCATTTTTAAAGTAACTTTAATTTTTACATTACAAATCACATATCCTCATATATAACTTTATAAATACGATATTATACATTTAAGTTATATAAATACGATATTGTACACTTAAGTGATATACATACGATATTGTACACTTAATAAACTGAAAGACAGTGATTTAGAATTGTATTTTTTATCATTCTGTCTTTCTCAGTACGACACCTGCTAGAACAGTAATCGTTTACTGCATCACTACTGGAACTCGTTAACTGGTAAACTAAATATACATTCTAGATTTAATGAAAACACATAAAAACGAAGTAGATCATTGAGTTATGTGTAACATAATTCGTAGTTCTACGAAAAAAAATCACACAGTTTGTACTACATCAAATGTAATTCAATATAAATCAACGATAATAAACTTGAATGAAATACTCGTTGAACATTTCAGTAACAGTATCTTTCGGTGAAACCCTATTTTTGCCTGTCAACTGTTCATTTAACAACAGTTATATTCATTTGTTGAAGGTATTTTGTGGACGTTAATACAAATTAGTTTTTTTCACTTATCAATATTTTACGTAAAAAAAAACCCCACTTTTTACTCTTTACACATAAAATGTGGTTTTGAAGTTATCATTTCTGAACGACCTAGAAAAAAACAAGTGTTATTATTAGTTTTAAACATTTAAGAGTGGTGAAAAATTTTAACCAATATTACAATACAGGGCTATATAAAAGAAAGAAGTATTGGTTTTGGTTTTGATTTATGAATGGGTTATTTGAAAGTAAGCTCTTTACATGAAACTAAATGTAATTTCAAAGCAATTGTTTTTACATACAAATATGTACCTGGGTTAGGTCAGTACTTTTTTTAGAATATTTCGTACTGATCACTTCTTAACAATCGAATTGAAGTCATTAACTTTTTTTTTTTGCACAATCATTGACAGTATAAACATATGTTCAAACCAGTTTGTATGGCAAATAAAGTGCAATACGTTAAAGCTCAAAATTATTAGTTTAAACGCACTGACATAATTTTGAGTTTCACCCTTGATATTTGGTTTTCTTTTCTACATTTTTCATCATTGAGTGCTGAATATATCATCTAATATATGCTTGATGTGATTTAAAATACCAGACCTGTTTTATTAATTTATACGAAAAATTATGTTAAGATGCATATTTATGCCTTTCTTCTACTTACCTTTCTCTGTTTAACGTTAATTTGTTATTGGTTCTTAGTCTAGCTAGCTACTCAATCGCTTTCTGTATCCTACTGAAATAAATCATTTTAACACTAATTTATTTTCTAATGGTAAAATTACATAAAACGCATATTAAATTTAGATTTATTACTAATTCAATAAATACCTTTACTAATCCGATCTCTGTTATTATTATTAAAATACCCATTTTGATAGAATTAGAAGATTCTTTTATTAAAAAAAAACTTTATCCGTACGGACTAAATCAGGATTTTCACAATAAAATTGATGAATCTTTAATCCTTAAGCAAAACAAATTGCATCAGACATTTATTTCAAATTGACATCTAAATATCAAACAGTACAGAAAAAAAGGTAGAGGTAAACAAATAATAAAATGGATCAATTATGATAATCTTTGTATAGATTTGGATCCTGGTTTTTTAACCATATTACTATTTTGAATTTTGATAATATTTGTGTAGATTTGGATCCTGGTTTTTTAACCATATTACTATTTTGAATTTTGATGATAAGCTTTGTATAGATTTGGATCCTGGTTTTTTAACCATATTACTATTTTGAATTTTGATAATCTTTGTATAGATTTGGATCTTGGTTTTTAACCATATTACTATTTTGAATTTTGATAATCTTTGTGTAGATTTGGATTATGGTTTTCTAACCATATTAATATTTTGAATTTTGATAATCTTTGTATAGATTTGGATCCTGGTTTTTTAACCATATTAATATTTTGAATTTTGATCATCTTTGTGTAGATTTGGATTATGATTTTCTAACCATATTAATATTTTGAATTTTAATAATCTTTGTATAAGTTTGAATTCTGGTTTTCTAACCATATTAATATTTTGAATTTTGATATTCTAATTAAATTGTACAAAAATAAACGTATTTATTAACATTCATTTTAAGTTTGATATAAAAGTATTCATTATAAAGATTTTATTTTTGATTTAAGTTTGTTTAGACTGAAATGGAATTATCTTCCACTTTATAATAGCATTCAAATAAAGGATAAAAGATTCCACACTGTGATAGATTTCGCCCCCTATGGCTCAGCGGTAAGTCTGATGGCTTATAAAGCTAAAAACAGAGTTCTTACCTTTGGGCCCGGCATGGCCAGGTGGTTAGGGTGCTCGATTCGCAATCTGAGAATCGCGGTTTCGAATCCCCGTCACACAAAACATGCTCTCCCTTTCAGCCATGGGGGCGTTATAATGTACGGTCAATCCCACTATTCGTTGGTAAAAGAGTAGCCCAAGAGTTAGCGGTGGATGGTGGTGGTGCTGCCTTCCCTCTAGTCTTACACTGCTAAATTAGGGACGGCTAGCGCAGATAGCTCTCGTGTAGCTTTGCGCGAAATTCAAAACAAAGAAACATACCTTTGGTGGGCATAGCACAATCAGTTCATAGTGTAGCTTTATGCTTAACAACAAACAAATAAAGATTATTTAGTTTTTCTCTCTATAATGCATAAAAGTATTCAAGATGAAATATTTCCTATTAAGTCGTTACAACCGTACATTTAGTTTTAAATATAAATAACCCATAGGACTATTTTTTTTTAATTCTGAAAATGTTACTGAAGGCTTTGGGTTTTGAAACAATTAATAATCTACTTTGTAAGAGCATTGATAATAACCGGTTATTCTAATGATCATATCATTTGAAGTGATTTAGAAATCATTAAAAATAAAAACCACAAAATAATGTTAGAAAAAAAAGGTGATAAATTTAGAATGTAATAAAGGTATAAAAATTGAAATGCTAAATTGTTTAGAATACTATTTGTGGTTGTATTATTAAAAGTAGTCAAAGACGTTTATCCTCCTTGTTTCTTTTCTGAAAAGAAATCATTTCTCAATACTGTTATAAAAAACAGTTAAATATGTTGAACTTGTCTAACTACAAAATAGATATTTCTTTTCATAACTTTAAAAGTAATATTAAATAGTTATTCCCTAATTCATAAATCTGTCTGTAATTTTTGCTTGTTTGAAATTAAGCACAAAGCTACACAATGTGCTCTGCCCACTAAAGGTATTGAAACCCGGTTTCTAGCGTTCTGAGTCCGCAAATATATCGTTGTGTCACTAAGGACATGTCGCCGTTTCAGCCGTGGGGGCGTTATAATGTGACGGTCAATCCCACTATTCGTTGGTAAAAAAGTAGCCCAAGAATTGGTGGTGGGTGGTGATGACTGGCTGCCTTCCCTCTAGTCTCACACTGCTAAATTAGGGACGACTAACGCAGATAACACGCAACCGAAGGTTTAAACAAACAGAACATTTGTATGGCATATGTATAGTTACAGTAAATAATTGATATCATATTTAGAACAAGTTTTCTATGCTATACACAAACAATTATTCCACGTTTAATGGTAAATAGAGGAACCAAAATTATCATGTCTATTAAGATTCAGTTTCATACACGCACCCAGACTTTCAATAGAATATTAAGGAAACACCATCACACATTGAATTAACTCGTATTTTTCATTACTTTAACCACTTATCACGTGAACACACTTGAAAGTTACCTATGTTAGTAAGGGAATATAATATGTTCATCTATGTAAATTGGCACATCTAATTCAACAAAAATGAACGACGTTACTTAGCAGCTGAAATACAGAAATATTTCCACATCCAGTGACCAATCAGACACGATATTAAATGATATACGTAGTTCCTTTTCAACAGCGGTCACGAAAGGCTGTAACATTGCTGAACAGCCAGTTAATTAGCCTGATGACTTGTGAATAAGTCATATTCCAAACTCTGCTCAACCAGCTCAAAAAATAAGAGCAGACTGTGTACCGAGCTTGCGTGAGTACAGAGATTGACAATTTAGTATAATTACTGCAGGGATTATTTTGCATCTCAGGTAATTGGCATTCATGAGACGTACGTAGTCTGACACACGCTTCCCATATGTAGGCCTGCAGGTCCCCAGAGATCTCCAAAACCACGTTTATTGAAAACACCAACACTAACAGATATTACCTAACATCTACTTAATATTTCATGTTAGTCATACTGACTCAGTATTGTATAACATCTACTTACTGGCCATACCTAGACATTATCATCTAATATCTACCTTCTACCACATTCTAGACAAACCGGCACAATATTACCTAACATCGACCTAATATTTCATGTTAGTCATACTGACTCAGTATTGTATAACATCTACTTACTGGCCATACCTAGACATTATCATCTAATATCTACCTTCTACCACATTCTAGACAAACCGGCATAATATTACCTAACATCTATCTACTTCCTCATGTTAGACATACTAATACTGTTACCTAACATCGACCTACTACCTAATGTTGATCATGTTAATAAATTACCTAACATCTACCTACTACTATATGCTGGCCATACTAACACAATATTATGTAACACCTGCCAACTAACACATTCTGGCCACACTAACAAATATTATTTAACATCTACCGACTTCTTCAGGCTAGCCATAGAAATATAGCATTACCTAACATCTGTCTACTTCCCCATTCGGGACACATTAACACGATATTACATAATATCGTTTTACTATTACACACTGGCCATACTATCACAGTATTACCTAACGTCTTCCTACTACCACATCCTGGCCATACTAACACAATATTACTAAACATCTACCTAGTACCACAGCCTGACAATATTAATTACGTAACATCTTCCTACTACCACATACTGGCCATACTATCACAATATTACCTAACGTCTTCCTGCTACCACTTCCTGGCCATACTAACACAATATTACTAAACATCTACCTAGTACCACAGCCTGACAATATTAATTACGTAACATCTTCCTACTACCACATCCTGGCCATACTAACACAATATTAATTACCTAACATCTACCACTACTTCGTGCTGGCCATACTAACACAATATTACCAAGCATCTACCTACCACCACAGCCTGACCACATTAACACAATATTAATTACCTAACACTTTCTTACTACAACATCCTGGCCATATTAACAAATATTACCTAACCTCTACCTACTATTCCATGCTAGGCGCACTAAGAAAGATTACCTAACTAAAACATTCTGGTCATACTGACCATATATTACTTCACACATACCTTTAAAAAATAAATACAAGTAGTATTTTTCACTGTAATTAACTTACTTTCCTGGTAACTATTTATAAATGAACACGTAACACTTTTCTGTATTGTTTTGCGTACATGCTGGTTAAAGCAACAACAGAAACGCGTTTATTAAGTTTATAAATTATGAAATCAATTCTAAGTTACTCTAATCTTAATTTATTATACCTACAACCGATCGTAAGAGGCTTACTTTATATAAAACTCAACTTGAGTAATGACATAAGTAAATTAATACCCTTAAATCCTCTTATGTTTACCGTCCAGGTGATAATTCCTGATCTTTTCCTAAGCAATAGTAGAGTAATGAGTTTCAGCGAGCTTTTATAGCTCAGAAAGTTGACCAGATACTATTATTCTTTTGTTAGTTTCATGGGCATAAAACATCTTGGTCAGAAAAATAGTACATACATTGTTAAACATTTGTTACAGTGTTTGTTCATGGGCATAAAACATCTTGGTCAGAAAGACGAGTACATACATTGTTAAACCTTTGTTACAGAGTTTGTTCATGGGCATAAAACATCTTGGTCAGAAAGACGAATACATACATTGTTAAACCTTTCTTACAGTGTTTGTTCAGGGGTACAAAACATCTTGGTCAGAAAGACGAGCACATACATCGTTAAACGTTTCTTACAGTGTTTGTTCAAGGGTACAGAACATATTGGCTTAGCTGAACAGAACTGTTAATATATTCTAAAACATTCGATAAGGCACACATGCACAAAATAAAAATATACTGAAGCTCTGATAATATCTAAAAGCCCTTGATGAAGATCGTATTAAGATTGTTACAAATTTGTGCAATCAAATTTACAACAGTGGACACCTACCGTATGATCTAAGGCACTCTCTCTTTATCAAAATTCCGAAGAAACCAAAGCAATGGAGTGTTATGAGCATAGGACTATCAGCCTTATGAGCCACTTTATTAAAATCGTACTTAAGATCATCATGAGGCGAAACGACAAAGTCATAGAGGACAACATCGGTAAAACGCAGCCAGGATTTAGACCAGGCAAAGGCACAAGAGAAGGATTATTTAACATCAGAGCAATCCTTGACAGATATTTATGTATTAATAAGAAAGTCTACATCTGTTTTATTGACCATGAAAAGGCATTTGACCAAATATACCATCAAAAGCTAATGGAAGTTATTGATAAGATCAATATAGATTATAAGGACAAGAGGCTCATTCGAAATCTATACTGGCAGCAGACAGCATCAATCAAGTTTGATGATAATGAATCAGAAGAATTTTCTATAAAAAGAGGAGTAAGTCAGGGGTGTATAATCTCGCCAAAACTTCTTAACCTGTATACAGAAGACATTTTCAAAGATGTTGACAAGTTACCTGGAGTAAGCATTGGTGGACTGAACGTTACAAATCTCAGATTTGCAGACAACACTGCTTTGATAGTAGAAACAATAGAAAGACTACGGCAGATTGTAGATGAAATCAAGATAAAAAGCGCAGAATTTGGACTCAGAATGAACACCAAAAAGACAAAGACGATGATAGTAAGCAGGGAACATCAAGACATGGAAAGGATAAACATCATAGTCGACGGGGTCTATCTATGTGCTAAATGAGAGATGTCTTGGCAGAAAAAACGCATTAGTGACAAAACGCAGAAGAGACTAACCAGATGCTATGTACTGTCTACATTTATATATACAGGTGAAACGTGGACAATCAACAAGGATATGGAGGAGAAGATCAATGCATGTCAAACGTGGATGTTCAGAAAAATGCTGAGAACATCTTACAAAGACGGAGTCACCAATGAAGAGGTACTTAGAAGGAACAAAGCTAGAAGAACGTTACCCAATACATTAAAACAACGAAAGTGTAGATATGATGGTCATTTGGTCAGAGAGCAGGCAATACAGAAAACTTGCTGGAGGGCAAGACCAATGAAAAGAGACCAAGGGGAGACCAAGAAGAAATTGGATGAAAGACATATATGAATGGGTACAACTGGACTATGCAGGATGCATCAGAGCTGCGTAGGACAGGAAGACATGGTACATCATGATGGTGAACCATCTGTAAGAGGATGCCAACTCCAGATCTTGTGGAAACAAGTTGTTCAAGTTTCTAACCTTAAGGGTTTTTACTTTTAAAACAAGTTTCTAATCTTAAGGGTTTTTACTTTAAAAAAAAAGATAGAGAAAAAAAACAAATTTTGAAATAACAATATTGTATTGACGTAAGAACTTTATAATATTACAATGAACATTTGTACTCTTAATAAATTTCGTCAGGATTTCTCTCTTTATGAAATTGTAATTCATTTTCGCGAAGAAAACAAAGATTTAAACAAAAAGTTTATTTTTATTCAAATATGAAAAAGTCCCTTGAAATAAACATTATACGAGAAGAATGTTAGAAAAAAGTTTCAATTACAACAAATTTGTAAGTCATCAAGACCCCAAACATCTTTTTTCTCCCTTATTTTATATTTTAACCTTGCATGATTGCTTTAACTCAAAGAGGGATTAGTTAATTCTGACATCAAGAATAAAAAAAAAGAAACTGGATTATTATAGGACAATTAAATGATTCAAATAAAAATACAAAAAGCTAACAAAGATTTCTCTTTTTTCCAGATCTTTTATATATATATAATTTATCTCTTATGGTGATTATGAGGATGCGACTTTTCTGTTTAACTTCACGTTAATGTTAAAAACACAACTTTGCAGGAATATGCAAAGTGTATTTATTGGACATTTAATAACAAACGTTCTAAATACCTCAACTGGACTTCATCTGATCTAACCAACTATTTCTTTTGTACTGATTTTACATTGAGCAATAACATGTTCGAAAAGTCTTAATTAATAACAATTTTTACATCACATTTTATTGCCCGTTCTTACAGATATATTGGGTTTATTATTGGTGTCTGGTTTCTGGAGCATTTTATAGTTAATATAGATATGGAAAGAATACTAAGACCTAAATTTCTACAAAATTGTTTTGGCGGTTCTTACGCTACCACTGTGAAATATACCATTTACAAAAATCAAATCACGTACAAAAGAAGAAAAATCATTTGATTGTTATTAAGCATAAAGCTACAGAAAACGCTATCTGTTTTTTGCCAATCATGGGAATCGAAACACAATTTTTAGCGTCGTAGGCCTGTAGACTTACTTTTGAGCCACTTGGTTTGAAGGGAGCAGAATAAAAAACTCACCTCTTTGCTAGGTATTAATAGATGTAAATTGAAGTTCAAACAAAGTCTACTTACATAAATGTAAGTTTTCATCACTCTTGCTTATCGTTGGTCATTGTAAATACTTTTTTAACCTCTCGACCTGAGGCAGGACGTTCTCCATCAAATAATAACTCTAAATATCGAATTTCCTTAAAGTACTTTACTAATTTGAAATGCCAATTAAGAACTAACTGATCATTTAATAAAAAGAGCGTGATATTATTGTGTTATGTGATCGTAGAGTTAAAACTTGTTTAACGTTGTCGCAAGTTGTATACTGTTTTGTTTCCTCTCTGTTGCTCGGTAAAGAAAATATGTTACGAAACCAATATATAGCTATTAAACTAAGATACATTGATGCACATACTGTACGTTCTAACACAAAAATACACAGAAGTTTAAGGAAACAACGATCAGTTTAGAAAGAAAAAGGTTAGAATTTTACTGTAAACTTAGAAATTATTAACCAAACACTAAACAGTGTTTACTTAGACAGCCATGTGTTATAACATTGAAAAGTGCTCACAAATTATATAAACGTATGCATATACTGAAATACACAAACTATCCTGTACACTTCAGGTTTAGTTTTTATTATTTTAGAACGTTATTAGACATTGAATGAAAGATGTATGCTTCCCTAGTGTTGCATAAATTTGAGGTTTTGTTACTTCTAAGTAGTATGTTATATGTTTAAAGATTTGGTTTATCCGTTCCTTTATATCCTCTCACTTATAACACCATAAAATTATTTTCCGGCACTATTTTTTTTTATGAACTATGCGCATTTAATAATTCGTAAACACTTAAGTTTGTTTTTGCGGTAGAATAGGAAGAGACCCATAACAAAAATTAAAAGTAGTTCGTGTTTTTTTTAAAATAGTTTTCTCAAACGCGCGTATAGTTTGTCTCATTCTTCTTCTGGAACAACTGGCTAAACACTTTGGAGCAGCAAGTACCCTTCATTTAATTGAAAATGGGCATATGAATTAGATTAACAAGAATAGTAACAGCATTAAATTTTACCCAAATGACTCTGTAAAAGTTTTCTGTTTCTCTACCATGACTTTGTTATGTTTACGATTCTGTTGTACAGCACGTCTGTATGACGTTTCTTGTACAATTATTATCGTTTCTTTAGTGTAATGTCCTTTACCAGTATAACTGAGTCTTCATCTTCTTTTAGTAGTCTATAATTATATTTCAGTGTCAGGAAAAATCCATTAAAATCTCAAATTTCTGCATTTGTTCCAACTCCTCCGTGGTCCCCCTGGGAGCGAAATGTTTCAACAAAATTCCATGTACGAGGAAAGTAATATTATAACTCGAAATGGCAAGGTATGGTACGCATATGAAACGACATTAATGACTGTATATACTATAGAATAAGTAGTTTCCACTTTATGTGGGCTTGAAAACTGCTTAATTATGCATTTTGATAACATGGTGCAACACGAAAAATAGTGGACTGAACTAATGAAGACTTCTGGGTTTCGAGTAGACATAAGAAATGGATTCAATACGCACCTAAACCCTAGCATAAAATCAAAACTTTCCTGTTTTATAACTGAACGCATACTAAACTAACAGCTACACCTGGTTTTACTAAAAAAAAAGCCTAATTTTCTCTTATAAGTGAAACATTTTCTGTGTTTATACGACTTACATTTTTCGTCCCTATTCCAAAATATGAGCTGAATCCTAGAAGACTTTAGACAAACATTAAAAATAATAAATTATGCGTATTTTGCCAGTACTTTTATAGCCTCCAGTTTTATATAGCAGTGTTCCTGGCATTCATGAGTACCCTATATAGGCAAACGGAGCAGGTGATGTTTGGTACTTCTCCAGGTCATTTACTTAGAAGATCTTTTGCGTTTCTATTCCTCCGGATGTGGACTTTTCTTTGGAAGAACCACTAAAATATTAAATTTTAAACGTACTAATAAGTCAATTTATGGTCTACGAGGAAAGAAGAGCCGTTTGTTTCTCAGTTAAGCAAAATTAAATACAAAATTATCTTGTTATTCGAATGTCTTTTTTTTTTCCTAGAGAGGGTGATGTGAATAATAGCAGTAAATTTTTTTAACTTTAACGAATTTTTCTTCTAAAGGTTTCACATTGAAATTACTGCGTTATTCAGGAACAAAACGAGTTTAAAAACGCACAAAACAATAATGCAAACGTAAGAATTCAAGTAATGTCTCTCCCTCTCCACAAGCTACCAACCATTAATCCACTTATTTGTTCTATAAAGTTGTTCACGGCTGCTTTAATTTTACGGCTCTATGGCATACCAAAATCACGTTACAAATACTGCACAAACGAGTATAACCCCATATATATGTTCTAAAGAATTTTGTTCGTTTGTGTAAGCGTTTCGTCGGAACAAATTAAACACGACAGTGCGTCACTTTCATGAAACGAGTCTTCTTGTCACGTCTATTGGTCGCCCAGCCATTAAACACAGACAACACTACTCGTTGCATATAAGGAAAAGCATTCGAGATTTGTTCGAACAGTAAACATTTACAAATGGTAAAGTTACTATCCGATTTGAGCTTTCTTTATAATGTATCTAAATGACATGTTTCATCTTATTGCATTCATCTGTCTTTGAAACGCGCCCATAGTGCGCGTCCTAAGTCACATGGCACGTTTGTTACTTTCCATCATACTGTGAATTGACCATAGTCTTGTATATCAGCCACACTACCAGTCGAAGGGTATGAGAAAGGGATGAAGAGCCTCGAACTAAAGCCCGTGTCACATGTTCGGCAATGCTTTGATCTCATGCGTAAAACGACACAGGCATGTACGTCCACGTGAGTAAATCAAATGGCATGTAAAGAGATTACCGATACCGAGGGATTCTACTGAAAAGGATTTGCGTTTAGATCCCATGAAGGAATGAATCCGCTTTGAATTATCGGAACAGTGGTACATTCTGCCAGATAATACATTTGTTGTTAGTTTAAGCCGTGTATAGCTGAATTCACACTAATAACGTTGCTTATGTACAAGATTTTAGAACAAATACATAAAAGGTTTTGCGCACAGAAGTAGATGATAAATTTGAAAGTATACAAAACAATTCAGCAGTTATATCTTCTAAAAGCCAAACCTCAAATATAACCCCCTCTGATACGCAAAAGCTTCAAATGTTCCCTGAAAATAACAGAAAAATCCCCCAGTGACTCAGAGGTAAGTTTATGGAATTAGAACACTAAAATCCGGAGTTCGATTTCCCGTGGTGGACAGACAGCCCATTGTGTGGTTTTCCGCTAAAATAATAACTCCGATGATGAAAAATGAACATACTGTGGTAGTCATGTTGTCCTTGATAGATAAAACAATTTACACTTGTAGCAACTATAGTTACCAACAGCAACGGAATACCTGTGTTAATAAAAAGTAACAGTATTTTTAACTAATATGTTCTATTAGAGAAACATTTTAAAGAAGTATTATTACTAGAAAAGTTGTCTCAAACTTTGTTTGTTCGTGGACCACCTGAATTTGTTTTTATTTCAGTGGATAACAGTGAGATCTCTACACTATCCTGCCGCTTCTTCTCCCGTAATAATGCAACTTTCCCATGGACCACCTGAATTTGTTTTTATTTCAGTGGATAACAGTGAGATCTCTACACTATCCTGCCGCTTCTTCTCCCGTAATAATGCAACTTTTCCATGGACCACCTGATGTGAGGCGGCAAGCCACAGATTGGAATACGCTGTATTAGAAGAAACATAAGGCTATTTTTACAACAATATATTAATTGAAGTGTGAAAATAAAAACAAGCCTCTTAAATTTTAAACGACCTCATTGCTCACAGTATCAGAAAACAACTTCCTAGTGATGGAATCAGTAGTATAAACACCTTACCTCATCATTATGCAAAAAAAAAAAAACTCTTGTAATGACAAAATCTGAAATTGTAGTTTCGAAAGATGTGAGCTGCAATATAAATATATATTTAAGTACAACTAGGTCAGTGACAGAATATAACATCAAGTATAACTTATACAATTTTCAAGAATTCAAGAAGTTTTATTATTGGGCTAAAACTTCAATTTGATACAAGTTAAAAAAAAGCAAATTGCCATATGTTGTTCTATCTGACTTTAAAGCTTGACATTTGATTGAAAAACCTTATGCTAACGATATATTAAAATTCATCTTTGCTATAATATTTATATATATATATGATCAATTAATTCATTTGCAATATAATTTTACAAATATATCGTTTTACGTAGTCATGTTCAGTTGATATATTAAAAAGTATCTTTTACTTTTAAAATATTTTACTGTTGTATTATTATTTTGTGTGTTCTTTTCTTGAGAAAATTTTCAGTAGCTACCTATCTGTCTATCTGTTTGTCCTATCGTACATTATCTATCTGTATATTTATCTTGTCGGTTTTAAGAAAATGTAGGGCTAATTGAATATGTTTGGACATACAAAAATAATTAATAAGCACGACTTTTTTTTTTTACTCCAGAATTCCGAAGTAAAAATGATCGTACTTATTTCTTTTAATATATACCTATTTGTCTATCTATCTGGTTATCTGTCTAAGTGCTTACAAAAAAAACAAACAATAAAAACCTTAAATTAAGATGAATTGCTTTAATACAGGAATTTCTCTCTGCATTAAATCCACTCGTTTCTTTCTTTGTTTATTGCACACTAATGAACAATACCCGAGAATGCAAAAATTAACAGTTCAATTTTGCTCTATCATTTTAACTTTTCTTATCATTGACGCAACGGCCAAAGTGTCTTATCAGAACTTCTGTAATCTCTTTAACCAGTTTGAACTAAGTTTTTTAATTAAGTCTACAAAAAAATTCTTTAAATCTTTCAATTCCCTGACGCCCAACATAAATTCGATGCTTCTTTAAACCGAAGCACGGCTTTTGTTATATTTAATCCATACTACACATCTTTAAACTTTTGGCGTGCGAGCTGTCACAAGATTGAGTAGAAATACAAGTCACATTTCTTCAAGCTGACAGGCGTGTCGTTGACGATTTGCATAAAATTAAATTCCTCGATGCAATCTGCTCGCTCTCCTAATGGTTCCGCATTGCGGCTAAACGGCCCAGGATTTCTCGACTGTGGAATAGTAAGTAGTAAAAGTAACGTACAAACTAACCGCTCTGATAAATGACTGAGTCACTATTTGTTCAGCTAGGCTTGCGGCTGAAGACAATAGAACAAGAAACATGACAGAAGTGGAAACAACGTGCAAGCCATTGGTGTATGCTCCTTGTATTCGACTGGTTTGACGGAGACGCGATTTGCCCGAGGATTTATCACGCGCCACGTGAGCAGCATTACACCGAGATTGGCCCTGTCGGCTACAAATACGTTTTACATGTCGGAGCACCACCTGAGCCTGCCGTATTACAGTTCTTCGCCAAAATGGCCGCAATGAATTTTGTGTTCTCAAGAGAATAAATAGAATTTGCACTACTTTTGAGGTAAGGGGTGAAGGCAAGGAGAAAATGTTTGGTGGAAAAACGGGAGAAACATTTTTTTAGAGCAAAAAAATCCACGAAACACAATCATGTCGTTATGTGGGTGTTGATGAAGTTTGTATCACATTATGGAAAAACACTTCCGCTTTGTTACATTAGTCACGATCAACTATAAGGATATAAAATTTGTTCTTACTGTTTCAAAACACAGGATTTTAAGCAACAGTACAAAAGTTGTATGGCAGTAACATCAAATATGTAAAGCCTGTTGTATTGGTTCACGCTCGCATATTTTAATCTAAAAAATGTGAGACGTCTATGGAAAACTTAATTTATTTAAAAATCTCACAATTAGAATAATTTATTTAACTAAAAACCAGTTTTATTTTTATTTCTAATAAAGTCGCAGTAAATTTGTACAGCCTATATGAAAAGTTTATTTAACTTTAGCCAGTATCATTCGGGATCGTACTTAATACTTTATAAATAATTTACAACTTTTCTGTAGTGGTTCTTCAATCATTTGAAACGATTAGAGAGGAGAAAAATATTTAAAAATAAAATTATGATAAAAAAATCAAGAAGTCAAAACTTCAAATAAATTATTTCCAGTGTTTATTCATCCGTTAGGTTGCTTTAGACGTATAACACCTAACTTAATACACCTTAGATATATATATAGCGCTGTAGTATTTATATCTTAATGTAAAACTATGCTTTACAATACATAAAATCATTCATCTTCCACAACTGAATTTACTAGCAAGAAAACTGTATTTTCATAGAATTATTGCAATGTAACAAAATCACATAAATGCCCGTAATTATTGAAGAATGTTAATGTTCAATTGTCAACTTCTCCTGATTTATATTTGTTTGTAATTTCAACCATTTATGTCCTTAAGCTTTGTTTACTGTTTGAATACAAACAAACCTCTATCATTTTCTCAAACCAACACGTCCCCGCCTGTGTACAAGACAGTTGGAGATTAGGAATCCGGGCATTAAGGAATTACTGATTGGTGGAACTAACAAGGCCCATCTCGTGCAACCCACATTGTAGGCGACAGTGAACAGTATAAGATCTGTACGAATAGAGAGAAGATGGAGGAAGTGAGTCGAGTGCGAGAAATTCAATTTCACGCGTCACTAACTCTTATAAACTGTGAGCTAGAGGAGGCAATCTGAAATTTGATAGAGTTTCACATCTCAGGGAGGGTAATTGATCCTCCCTGATGTGGTCCATGGGTTATCCGCTCTTCCGAACAAGCGCAGAGGGTTGATATCGTACTGAACTGAGCGGAATTAACTGGAACATCATTTTATATAAATGCTTGCGTTTTACCTCAGCTAGGAAAACGAATTCCTTCTGAACGAGAAGAGCCTGCATTAACTGAATGATGTCAACTACTCTACAAGTTAAATCACCCGCAAGACTTTGCGTTTACAAAAGCAAGTCGTTAGACTGTGCTTATTGAGGGCATTACAAATAAATTAAGAAATGTCTGAGTAATCAGTCTTTTAGAAGACATAATTTTACCAAAGCCTTAACATACAAATAAGTGAAATAATTAATGCCTAAGAAACATACTTTAGAAACAAGAAAATAGAATAAGAAAATCACATCAGGTGTCCTTATACTACTAACTAACATGTCGGTCTGCGATTCAGAAAGGTCCAAGATTCGCGCCGCGATGACTTTAAACAAACTCCACACTTTCAGCAGTGAATGCGTTATAAGTGTGGCAGTACATCCCGCTATCCTTGTAGTGGCAAATGGTGCTACTGCTTTCTTTCTTCTGGTCCAGAGTTGATAATTATGGAAATCTATATAACTAAACTTAGGAATATTTAACTTAGCTGCTTAGCCCATGTTTTGCACAAAGTATCGTTCAGGTTAAAAATTCCAATACCAATGTAATATACACTTTCTTATGAACAAGACATAAAATGTATAGGAATCACCCATAAACAAGACATAAAATGTGTAGGAATCACCCATAAACAAGACATAAAATGTATAAAAACCACCCATAAACAAGAAATAAAATGTATAGGAACCACCCATAAACAAGACATACAAATAACACATGGAGGTGGATTTATATATATAGGTTGATCATAATAACTGTAAGAAATGCAACAATAACATTTACAACAGTATTTCCTGGTTGGCAACAAATAACGTAAATACTAGGATTAGTATAGATTCTAATGTGTTTCACTTTTATCTATCTCTTCAATTCCTCTCACTTGGGGTAGCTCTAATTATTGATAGAATTTAGTATTTAGAGGTAGTGAGAAGGGAAAATTATGTTTCAAGCTGTTACATGTATAAGAAAATTCACAAAAAGAATGAAATGAACTTAAATTTATTTTGGTTATGTATCTCTATTTGTGTCTTTATGTATGCGTCATATATTAAATCATTGCATCGTCATGAGTTTCTAAAATAAGACGGAAACTAATTCGATGACGAGAAACCCACTTTGAGACTAATAATGGCTGGAGACTGCTTGAATGGGTAATGAAGAAAAACTTTAATATAAGTTTAACATAACAGCAAATGTACAAAGTACCTGATGATGACAAAACCTTGTCGAAACGTTGTACATTT
>NW_013665879.1:522190-549355 GCF_000517525.1 Limulus polyphemus
AAATGTACAACGTTTCGACAAGGTTTTGTCATCATCAGGTACTTTGTACATTTGCTGTTATGTTAAACTTATATTAAAGTTTTTCTTCATTACCCATTCAAGACGGAAACTAGTTTCTTCATAAAAATGCTTTGTGATAATCTACACGAACTCACATAAATAGCATTTAATGGCCGTATGTACGGATGAGGATGATGTGCTTACTTTGAAAGGATCGAATGGAGAGGCTTATCTGCGAACTATAGTGAAGTTCCAACCATGAAATATATTCTTAATTTGTTAAAACACATTGAATTATAATCGTTGTAGCTTGGTGCATGGTAGTAGAAAAACTAGAAGTTAAAAAATATAATAGTTTGACTACCAGTGAAGTTCAAACAATGAAATGTATTCTTAATTTGTTAAAACACATTGAATTATAATCGTTGTAGCTTGGTGCATGGTAGTAGAAAAACTAGAAGTTAAAAAATATAATAGTTTGACTACCAGTAAAGTTCCAATAATGAAATGTATTCTTAATTTGTTAAAACACATTGAATTATAATCGTTGTAGCTTGGTGCATGGTAGTAGAAAAACTAGAAGTTAAAAAAATATAATAGTTTGACTACATTTTTAATTGCATGTTCATAAAATTCCAAAAAAAGTTCATTCTCCTGATTCGTTTATCTTTGCTTCTTTGTTGGAAAGTAATTCTTTAAATTATACTTTTGTTTAGAAAAAATATAAAATGACGTTTATGACCCTGATGTTACCTTAACTTTTCTATAACAAGTAAAGTGTGTTGATTATACGTATCTCTGTGAAGATCTTATTGGTCCGTGGCACATTAAGGTGTCTTGTATCATCTTATAGACAATATCTTAAGGTCTGGAGAAATGAGATTGGCACCTATCAAGTGTATATAGCTCATGTACGTGCTAGCTTGTACCCTTTCTCTCTCGCACAACAGCCGGAATTACTGGGAGGCTAATTGAGCTTTGAACAATAAGAACACTCATTGGTCAATTAGAACAGCGGAAGAGCTGCTGACCAGGCAGTAATTGAATTATTTCACCTGCTCTTGTTGTCCAGTGGCACTGCTGACTCAATTATGGGGAGTGACCATTAGCAAGCCTTGCACCTAATCCCTCTCTTGGATTGTAAATATTTGATACCAAACCTCCAGTAGTTGTTGTCTAGAATAGAAAAGTCTAAATAATCATACGAACCAGTATTCGCTTTCTAACGTAATCACTAGATCATTTATATTGGTTTGTCAATTACAATTATCATAGGCTAAAATCTGCACAATGTTTTTAAAAACCTTAATAACTGAAAAATACATTGTTTTTGTCTATCACATGGCGCATCTATAGCTTCACAATCTATTTTTGTATTTAAACAATTAAGATATTGGCACAGTCTAGTTGTACAAACTAAATACAAATATAACTTTTTCTTATTTCAGAGTAGTTTAAGAAACTCTTGAGAGATTATACTCTGTTCATTTCGTACTGCTTTGTTAATCTTATGTTACTTAATAACATTTAGTTTTATGTATGCCTTTTTTTGCTTTCGAGCCAAACGTAGCTTTGTGTTTAGTGAGCCGAGCTGTAGATCGAAAAGTACAAAATGTTGCAGAATATTTTCAGCACTTTTAGCTTTGAGAGCATTATAACTGTGCTAGACAATTCCATATTCGCTTTGAGTAACCGTATGGGCGGCTGGTGCTGCTGAATGGTTGCTTTTCCTGTGGTTATTAGTAGTTCTAAACTATGAGACCCATGTGTCGCATATGGTGTCGTTCAGTATAAAAAAAAATAAAGCGAAAATGACCCGAAATGAAATTTTAACACCTAAGCATTCTTAATGCAGTCTGTTACGCACAACTGAATTAAGCCTAAATTTATCTGAGATATTTTATGCTTACCTTAGAAGTAGATTAATAACCAAAGTTATAAAATAGCATAATTTGATCCCATTGAAAACATAACTTTTAACTACAAAACTTCATAAACTGTCTACTAAATACATCATATTCTCTGTCGTTTCTAAAATAACACGTACGTTACTTTAGTGCTTCACGAAACACTGTGATGCAGATATAAAATACAAAGTATCAAATAAATGTTTAATTACAAAAGATTGTAGCTATTGAAAGACAAAATCTCATATGTTACAGAGCACTTGCAATTTTTCTCTTGTAAACATTGTCTTGCAATAAAGTTCGTGAAATAAATTACCAAAATATGAAATTTCAGTTCAAAGCAATAAAAGTTTTCAAGGTAATTTTTTTTTCTGTTCTAAGGGTAAAATGTTAAAAGTACTTTTCTAGTAAACACCCATCCAGAGTTATTGCAATCATTTCTCTCGCAACAGTAGAGATTGAATAATAAGCAAGTTGTATGATATTCTGCTCACCAAACTCAATTTAAAGGTACACTCACACAATACATTTTAGCGTGCAGAATTCTAAACACTTACGGAATTAGACGGTATAGTGTTGAGATTCAGGAACGTTGCTAGAGCACGAGTCACTCACGTGCTGTCAGTATGTTCCTCTGCTGTGAGCGATTGAATAGCAAGCATGGTGATGATGATTTGATACTTTTTACATTTCCAATGCCACTGAGGATTTAAATGAAAAATTACACCCTTACATCTACACATTTAGGCCTATGTGAAAAAATCTAATACCGTAAAATTTCCATTACATCCCATTCGGAAACGCGAAACTTCGTGTGTCTGTTGTTATGAATTTACGTGAGGTGGGAGGTTTCAAGTTCTGTGGTCGTCCAAGTAATTTGCATGGATATTGAATATTTCATGAGCTCCTGTATAGACCGAACGCATTTACTTGTAAATTATTTATGTCAAGAACATTAGGCCAAATTGAAGTCGCTGACAAGACAGGTTTTGGGAGCATTAGTGCATAAGAATAAACTCATAAGGTCTCTGATTATCTAACGTTTTGAGTGTTTACACTGTTTCCCGTACCTTTTCTAACAGATTGTGCTAGTTATCGTCTAATATTATGTTTTCCTAGCATCTCATCAGAATATTAACCATGAGTTCATACTCGATGTGTTTTCAAAGGTATAAAATCACGCAGAATTACGAGCTAATCAAATAATGTTTAGTTATAAAATTAAACAGAGGAACTCGTAGTCTCTCCGAGTTTATGAGTCACAATCATAACAATGAGATTCGTCGCATGATCCGCGAATAAGAATATCACTCTATTCTTTCATATTATTATAGTCTGTAAAAATATATTCACTGTTGTGGACAACATTAACCATGAAAATATAAGGCCAATCAACTAGAACGTTTGATGATATTAAAGGCTGCAAGTCTGTCTGCCTATACAGAAAGGTAGACAGATAAACAGACAGATTGATGGAAATGACACACTCTCTTTTACTTCACAATTCAAAAAAAAAACAATTCAAGATAAAACAGCCGCTGTATAAATGTGATCTGATAGTCAGTGAACGTAAAATAAAATAATGACAAGCTATATCGATTTTCCATCATCGACTGTATTGAAACGTCATATTATTCGAGGTTTTATCTTGTTTGTAAACTGTCAGTTATTAAAGATATCTCTCTGGCTCGTCAAAACATCGAAAAAAAACACGTACATAAAAAAAAAGTGAACATAAATGGGGATTTTACTAAACCATGAGTATTTGCTGGGACACAAGAAATGAAGCCTTTACTCCGTTTTCGCTGTTTTAATTAGTACCAGTAAAGAAGAGTTACAAATACTGTCAACTTCAGGTGAAGAACTGTCTAAATAATGGCTGGAGACGGCTTGAATGGATAATGAAGAGAAACTTTAATATAAGTTTAACATAACAGCAAATGTACAACGTTTCGACAAGGTTTTGTCATCATATATTAAAGTTTTTCTTCATTACCCATTCAAGCCGTCTCCAGCCATTATTAGTCTCAAAGTGGGTTCCTCGTCATCGAACTGTCTAAATGTTTTTATGTTTTAAATTATACCTGTTGAATTATAAATTGAAAACTTATGGTCGTAATGCTATGACCAAGTTAACAATGTGCTACGAATGTAAACCATACACTCACACTCATTCAGTGACTTTAGAAGGGACAGTTATTTTGTTAAATTGTACAGTTTTTATGCTGATATTTTGACAGATTGCATTATTCATGATGGCTTGGACGGGGAATTCGTTTTCACAGTAGCTGCCGTCAACATTTCGTGAGGTGTAACGTGTTTTGATTTACTGGTTCCATTAAATCAAAGGCCTAGTACAGGCTCCTATCTCGTCGATTGACTGTTAATTAGCTCCTCTCGTCGGATGCCGCCTAATGGAAGAACGTCAGGATTACACGCACGAAAATGGCCATGAAGAGACCCCTGTAAAACCTACTTTTTTGCATGCTTGAGTAGTCATGCAAAGAAGCTCGCCATCTGCCCATACTTTTCTTGTCGCTTAAACTGGTATACACCTACGCATGATTATAAATAAAGATGGATTATAGCAGCTGATGTCTCCATTCATGCAGTTCTCCTTTGCACCTGTGCTTTTTTTAACGTTCATATTATGAAAGAGTATTTCATGCATTTTCAAATATTTATTACTACATTAGTCATTTCAATAATAATATGAAACAGGCATTTTGTATTGTAATATGACAATAATATGTATTGTAATCACGAAATCATAGTACATTAAATCTTTCTGATAAACTACAATATCGTAATATAATTCTTTGTTTGGTTTATTGTAACTGAACTATATTTAAAAAGTCAATAAATTACACGTAAACCAAGTTAAAATGAAATGCTGTTGTACATTTGATTGTTTGTTTCTTAAGCACAAAGCTACGCGATGAACTATCTGTGCCCTGCCCACCACGGGTATCGAAACCCGGTTTCTAGCGTTGTAAGTCCGCAGACATACTGCTGTGCCATAGGGGGCTGCACATTTGAAGATATACGAATGACTAAAAGACGCGCGTGATTTTTCATTGAAGTAATCATTGATTTGAGGTGTTTTCATGAGTCGTGAGAAAAAAATGTGTATCTGTCTATCTACGTACCTTTTAAATAATCAGTAAATTTTAGAGAAAAAAGTATATTGCTTGTGAACCTGTAATTTTGCACAGACATCATCATGTGTCATTATTTGAATACTATGAATATGTGCTACTTTTAGATAGAGATCCATTCAGGTAGCTAACCTCCGCAACAAAAGGAGATTCGAGAGGATTTAGCTAGCAGATGTAGTGACAAACTGACGATTGGCAAAGAAAGTCCGGATCATCAGAATGAAAAAACATGGTATTCTGTGTAGAAGGTGAAGAAGAAGCGTAAACAATAGTTAAATTCAGTATTTAAGAGTGTGGATCACATAACCCCACCATTTATTATCCGTTTCGTCTGTAGATGGTCGATTGTTTACAAGGGAGTTGGGTCGCCTTTGTATATCTGTAAATATTTACCTGATAATTGTCTATGAATAAACTGAATAGTTATGGAATATTTATACTAACAACTAGGACTGATACACAGAGGAAAATGTCACAGCTTCTAGTTACTCCAGTCGCAGCCAAGATGAAAAACCACTTATTAAGATAAGGGTTACAAGTGATGTATAATGGACTTCTAAAACTATGCCCCAGGCTTAAAAATAAACAGAAGTTTATGCATATTTTAGACACTATTTTATAGAAGAGCAAAAGTAAGAATTCCGCAAATATTTTCATCACTTTCATCGAAGGGAAATGCAAGATGTTAATAATTTTGCATTCTTCTAGCAATCCATATAATAGAACTTTTCAGTATAATGCAATAACTTGTCGTTTTGTTAGATAAATGCCAAGTGAACAATATGCTTGAAAGATGTTTAGAGTTTAGTATAACTAGAAAGATATGGGATCAGTGTTTAAAAGAAAGGTTAAACTACGAGGATTAGTCTTTATTTCTCAATACAGAATGACAACCAATTAAATCCACATATAACAAACCTTCCTAGATCGAATCAAAACTTGATGATATTCTTACATTAATATATTATTGTATAACTTAAAAATGAGTCCATATATGTGACGAAAATACTTAAATATTTGAAGAAAGACATTTCTTCACCTACACTTTAAAACTGTATAAATGAGACTTTCTTATCAACGAATTTGAAAACGATTAAATATTTTTGTGAAAAATAAATGAATTACATTTCTCGCGTTAGCATTCACATAAATGTTTAAAAACCTTAAATTCTATATTAATCATTGTTGCAATTTGATGAAAAACAGTATAATTAATAAGCATTAAAACAACAAATCTAAACAAAAACAACGCATTACACAAAACTCGTTTGCTTGGTAAAACGGAGATAAATAATTCGGACAGTTAACGACAAATTGAGAAAATAGTGTTTCAACTGAAGCATTAAGATGTTATAGAACAGACTAGGGTTCATTAATCGTGAGCATGCTACGTAACTTTTAAAAACTATAAGATGGATCAACTGAAAAGTGTACAGAGGCAAATAAATATAGCGTGCACACTAGAAAGTGGACCAAACAGGAGTCCGTGTGTCAAAAAAATATATTGTGCACACTAGAAAGGGGACCAAACAGGAGCCCGTGTGTCAAATAAATATAGTGTGCACACTAGAAAGGGGACCAAACAGGAGCCCGTGTGTCAAAAAATATAGCGTGCACACAAGAAAGGGGACCAAACAGGAGCCCGTGTGTCAAAAAATATAGCGTGCACGCTAGAAAGTGGATCAAACAGGAGCCCGTGTGTTAAAAAAATATAGCGTGCACACAAGAAAGGGGACCAAACAGGAGCCCGTGTGTCAAAAAAATATAGCGTGCACACTAGAAAAGGGACCAAACAGGAGTCCGTGTGTCAAAAAAATATAGCGTGCACACAAGAAAGGGGACCAAACAGGAGCCCGTATGTCAAAAAAATATAGCGTGCACACTAGAAGGGGGACCAAACAGGAGCCCGTGTGTCAAAAAAATATAGCGTGCACACAAGAAAGGGGAACAAACAGGAGCCTGTGTGTCAAAAAGATATCAAAGTTTAAATTATTTTAATTCTTCAGTCTTCAAGGAAACTTGACTTTTCTTCTAAGATATTCCTGTTAATATTATCTTTTCTTGGATATTCCTGTTAATATTACCTTTCCTTATCTATTCCTGTTAATATTACCTTTCCTATTTATTCCTGTTAATATTATCTTTCCTATTTATTCCTGTTAATATTACCTTTCATTGGGTATTCCTGTTAATATTACCTTTCCTTATCTATTCCTGTTAATATTACTTTTCCTTATCTATTCCTGTTAATATTACTTTTCCTTATCTATTCCTGTTAATATTACCTTTCCTTATTTATTCCTGTTAATATTACCTTTCCTTATTTATTCCTGTTAATATTACCTTTCATTGGGTATTCCTGTTAATATTACCTTTCCTTATCTATTCCTGTTAATATTACTTTTCTATTTTTGGGAAACCATATCGTTTACATGAAATTTATGAGTAAATTCTTAAAAACGCTAAATCAGTTCACTACCTTGTAAGAGCTTCAGAATTTTCTCTGCATAAAATAAAAGTAAACAACTACATTTAAAAATTATTACGTCTTCTTTGCGTCTGAAAAGCATAATTTTATTGAATGAGTCATTTACGAATAAACATAGCTTTTAAAACTATGTAAGAAAGTCATTTTGAAAAAACGAAGTGATAAAAATAACTCAAGTTTAACGATAGTTAGCCTGAGTAGTCATATTTATGACATTATCCAACCTTTTTCAATATTCTTAAATAGAATCATTGCAAGATAAGTTACGAGCTATGAAAAAATCAGAGTCTCAGCGGAGATAGCTCAGAGAACGCTTAATGAAGAAGAACATGACTGGTGAGACCCAGAAAGAACCATTGTTATTTCTAATGGATCATCGTTTTCTGACTGGAAGGCAAAAGACGTGGAAATATAGCGTTTTGGGGAGACAAGTCGTTATCGTACTTCTTTATCACTCTGGTGTGCCGTTTGACATGAAATTCGTCAAATGTGATGAGACGAAGAGGCGTGTGCTCGCGGCACGAGATATCGCACCCTCACGCCAAGATATCAGGGGACTGTATGACCCATATTTGGTTATGGGTCAACTGTTCGACGCTTTCACAGTTTGGCAGGATGACGCCGAAGCTCTTAATGTCAGCTATGCCATGAAAACTGAATTATAGGGTGCAATCTCCATTTAACGAGCAGCACGTCACTGTCCCCGCGGCGCCAGACTACGTTAGTTAACTGGAGGCAAGACAAAGAGTTTGATATTTTATCTTCTTTTGTTGCTATAGGAACTGAAGAAGGATGTCAATTCCTCCCCTGATAATGTGCATACATAGCATAGATTAAAGCTTTACTAATACATAGGCTTCATAACACTTTTCTTTCTTTTGGAGGAGAAAAACTTATTTCTTGTTTGTGTTAAACGATAAATTATCCTTGTTACAATCACACGTTACACGAAACTGATAACATCAGGCAATTGGAAACGACGTTGTCTGTTTATGTAATATCTATAATACGATCTTACAACTCAAACTTAATTGACTTTTTCGCACAAAGATGAAGTCGCGTGGCGCTCTCCTGAGGTAGTGATAGTAACTATTTGAAACTATCCAAAATATATAATATTTATTATAAAATGCATTAAATAAAAACATAAAACATAGAGACAAAGGACAAAACTAATACGGCAATGATATTTTTAATAGAAATAAGCTTTATTTTCAAAGTAAACGATTCTTTCAGTTCTCTCATTTTGTATCTGATCGAAACATGCTTAGTTCTCGAAGACCATCTTTAAGGGTTAACCAATTATCTGGATAAAAAATAAAGAGAACAATGTGTTCACCAGTATGGTATATCTTACAAAAAACTCTTATTAAGTTAAATCTAGTGACCTTTGTAGAGAATAACTGTATATTATACATTGTTCCAAACCTATACCCATTGTTACAACCTCTCAACATTGTTATAGACATCTAAATAAGTGAATATGGAAAAAAGTATCTTGGTGAAATGTAAAGAAATCTGTAATATGATCATTAAACAGTTTCTACAGTATTTAATTCTGAGTAATAAATTAGGCGGAATGCCATAATATTATTCACATATCTAAATTAGTTTAGGTTCTATATCGTGAGTTAAAAACTGCTTAAACTATCGTTAATATTGAAAAAAAAGCTTCTCATTAAAGTAAATGTCTAATAACTGCTGGTCACTACAACAGACTGACCCTCACAGCAGCCCAAACGGTATATGGGTACTAGCAGAGGGCGTGAGAATGGCTTGTCTTTCTAGCCACACAGAGACAGACATATTCTAATATCAAACAGTTGTGTATATTAACCCTGAGGAAACTGCAAAGCGAAACGTTGGTTAAAATAAATAAATATATATATATATCTGGAGAGTAAAGGTAGTTTTTTTCTAAACTTTTTATCAAAACTAACGCCAATCGCACAGATTTACCTCAAACTAAACCTGACTACGACATCGATAAATACAATGTACAACGTCAATTAATACAAAAAAAGCTAGTCTAAACTTAGTCAAGAACCAAAATGTAATACAAAAGTTATAGTAAATAAATTAGCGTAATAAAAACGCGTTTTGTCACTGCAACACACATTTGAAACCGAAACGGTGCATCAAATGGGAAGCTACAGTTACTGAACAATGTCCATAATAACGGAAAGATTCCGCGGTAAAATTTCTTAAAAATAAAATTAGAAGTCAATCAAAATGTTCAGGAAGTACGAAAGTGAGAGAAGCCGGTTCCCTGAACATAGATGCCAAAACCTAACTCGGTTGATGGATACAGCAGGGAGTAAAGATGAACAAGAGGAACTGAAAATCGAACAGTTATGTAACAGCTACAAAGAATGCAAATAATACCGAACTGAGCACACATGCTTTAACTTGAACAATGAGAATATTTAAATAGACATCAATTAGACCTTGAGACAGGTAGAGGAGTTACACTAGTAAGGTAACAGAATATCAGGCCTTGACGCCAATGTGAACGACATGTTCACAGGATTTATATGAGATGGCCATACGATCAGAAGGATCACACAGCGGCCCAGTAGAATGTTGATATTGGCAACATCTCTGAATCTCAATGTCATTAGGCTATAGTTAAACAACGGGAAGGATTAAATCCCTAAGTCATACAGAGAGAGAGAGAGAACATCCACAATTAAAGACTCTTTAGGTAAAAAAAAAAGACATAAGCTGAATCTGAAATTTAATGACCGCAAAATGTATATATTTTTGTCTAAACTAGAACATAGCAATGGGATGTCGACAAGAAGCGTTACTTATCCAAGCTAGAGCTTGAGTATTGTCAGTTCCCACAATAACTCGATGGTAGCGTCACAAAGGGCTCGTCATTCAGCATCAGACATCACAGCTAACAACACGAGATAATTAGTGTCGTCTCTTATATCTTCTAGGGGAGGGGGTCACCAACACTCTACGGGAACAAGAACTGCTACACGGCTACTACGTGAGACGTCAGTAAAGATTCAAACATGTGGATAGGCATTTTTAAGTTCACATTAAATCACGTCGTAAGAAAGAAAGTATTATTAAACACGTTTCGTTAGTAACGAAGGCATTAATGAATTATCCATAAAACTTGCTTCAATCAGAGATTAATCGGGATTTGCTTGTATACATTTATCAAATGCCTGAACGTTTGAAGGTTTCTTGTCAACATTCATGACATACCCTTGCGGATAAAGTAAGTATTCATACAGATCAGGTTTAATCTTCTTATGGTAGAATTGCCATACATAATAGTTAGAATAATTATTCAGGTAGGGATTGAATAGTCTGATCTCGTAATTTCAAATCCTTTCTTAAACCGAGCAAAATCATATCCCTGTCTGCTTTGTATTGTGTTGGTTAATCGGTTCAGTTCTATTTCCAAGGTAAGATAAGAACTTGAAATTGAACTGGCTGAGAAAACACCAGGATGAAATTGCGGGTCAGCTCTTGAGAACTGATCATTTTACGTAGCTTTAAGGATGTAAAAGTATTCGACTGACTAAAAACTCTCAGTAAATTAAACTTACTGTGATGTGTGATATTATGTGACCAGTTTTGACAAGTAACGTATGTTAATTAATCCTATCTTTATCCTGTTAACCTTGAGTGTAATTAAATTCTAAGCTATTACGTTTAAATTGCATAGCTAATGTAAGACGGCAAATTCACTTATAGAATACAATATCGTCTAAAGGAGTTTGTAGATGCTCAAGAACGAAAGTTGTCATCTAATTGCACTACCATTTTGTGCTTAAATCTCGTGGTGGCTTTAGCCAATATTGATTTTATGTATTGAGCAAAAGCTTAGCAATCTTGTAAGGTATGATATTAAACTTTTGAAACAACAGAGATAGAGTTTGAAAACTTCCTTTAGACGAAACTAGTTGACTTTCACAATAGGCAACCATCTTTCGTTGTTTTTTTTTATTAAATAATTGTAAATTGAGAACTATAATTAAACTTGTCAGAAATTCTATGTTTACTCCAGCTGTTACTTCTTGTAATGGTGGTTAATAATCAGTGCTATATGGTAATTCTTGTGTAAGTTAGTTTAGTAATCAACTCTTACCAGTGGTCATTTATTATCAATTTGTCGATATAACTTATACTTAGGTTAATAATATTCCTATATTCCTGATGCAACAATACATTTTAATCTTAGAAGTATAAAACTGAGAAAAGTGTAATTAATTAGCTATACTGACTGCCAGGTTGAATTTTGATTCTGCCCTACGTTCATAGCTTTCTCTGGTCGAAATTTGATATTGATAATGACTAAATGTTAGTTTCACGAAATCATTTACATTTAAGCTAGCTGTATCTAAGCATCAGTTTCACGATACAACTTAAGTTAATGGGAACTAAGTTTCGCGACATAATTATGCTTAAGCTGTGGTGACTAAGAATAAGTATCAATTGGTGACTTATTAAATATCACGGTATGACTCTAGTTAAGGGCGTGTTTCTAAGTATAGCAAGAATTGAAAAAAATCCAAAGCGAAAATAAAACAAAAGCTGAAGGGATGGAAAGTAAATTCGTGTTTATATTACAGCTCACGTGATTCAAGTACTTTTTACCATTTAGGAAAAAAGTTATAATGTACAAACACAAAAACACACTATCTTAAACTAAGAAATGTTTCACAAGAGAGGCCCTAGAAAAGACAGCTTGTATCAATATATAGTAAGAAATCCTGGAAAAGCAATTCGTCTCAATAGATAGAAATGATCCTTGGAAAGGCAATTCGTATTACAAAATAGGAAAAATCTTGGAAAGGCAGCACATCTCACAAGATACGAGAGATCCTAGGAAGGCAACTCCTCTAAATATATAGAAATGATCCTTGTAAAGGCAACTCCTCTAAATATATAGAAATGATCATTGAAAAGGCAACTCCTTTAAATATATAGAAATGATCCTTGTAAAGGCAACCCTTCTAAATATATAGAAATGATCCTTGTAAAGGCAACTCCTCTAAATATATAGAAATGATCCTTGGAAAGGCAATTCCTCTAAATATATAGAAATGATCCTTGTAAAGGCAACACTTCTAAATATATAGAAATGATCCTTGGAAAGGCAACTCCTCTAAATATAAAGAAATGACTTTTGGAAAGGCAACTCGCCTCACAAGATAGGAGAGATTCTTGGAAAGGCAGCACATCTCTATCGAACAAGCTGATTTTGAAATTTGCATCTAACACTCCATTTTAACTTTTTTTTCAGGAATTTTGGTAATCCGCATTCGGAAAAAAAACTCGTTTCATTCTCTTCTCAGCGGATCCAACTTTAAAAAGCGTTGCAATTACTATTATACCACCCGTTACTGCTGATCCTGTCCAAATCCTCGAAGATAGATTTATCCACCTAACCATGAAAGTCCGCCAGACTGCCAACAAAACGAACAGCGGTAAACGTGACAACAGATACTTGTGGAAGTATACATCACACTGATGAAACGTGAAATATATTCTATCACTTTATTATAACGCCACGAGATACTGAATAAGGTGGATAAGTATATATATATATATGCATATATTCATGAAATGAGTATATATGTATATATATATATATTCATGAAGAGCGTATATTTATATGTTCATATATTTTCAAGCCAGCTTTTGGCTATTGATAAAAAAAACATCTGCCTCTAACAACAATTCATCTTTCAAACTTTCACACATCAACTTAAACATGAAATTAAAATGTTATTCACTTTACTAGTGCTTCTATTCATTCTATATATTCTGTTTAGAAATGTTTTGAGTAGATTTTTCGTGAGTTGAAGAAAACGCATTTTTTTTTTCGTTCTTTATCAGTATAGCTGAGTAGATCAATATACTACGGTTTATAAAAAAAAAGTCGAATCTAATATTAATTCTGGAGCATTACTTTGTATCAAGTCAAGATTCTAGTTTTGAAGAAAATGTGTTGGGAATTTATATCTAGTTTAATGCTGTAGTATATTAACCATCTTCAGTTAGACCCAGAATTCCCAACAACGTATGTAATATTTATTTTCTACGAGAATACAGTTAATGATTATGTTTGTTTCAAAATCTTTGAGCACAGATACACAAGAGCTATCTGTGCATATTGTCTTTAATTTTGAACTGAATTTAAGGCAACTAGCCAACAGCAACCACCGCCACTTCTTGGACTATTCTCATCTGACAGAATAGGGGTATTTGAATGTCACTTTTATAGAGCACACCTAGCTACAAAGAATGGGGTGTACTTTTTACGGTAATGGACTACAAACCCTGAATCCTTGGATTGGCAGTTCCGGCACACTAATCACTAAGCTCTGCTTATCACAGATAGTGATGAGAAAACACCATAGCCACGGATAAGTGATATTGGAAGAACTACCATTGGGTTCATAAAACATCTTGTAATTATCATTTTGCATATTTATTCCACGCCCTCTTAATGTTATGAATCTATCTCTAAACAAATGACTCTTCAAAACAAGTTTCATTAATAACCTGAACGACTATTCTATTTAAAATACAAAACCAATAATTTTCACAACACGTTTGTGTATATTGAAGAAAACGTCTACCCAAGCATTATATTGTTTGTGTATATTGAAGAAAACGTCTACCCAAGGATTATATTGTTTGTGTATATTGAAGAAAACGTCTACCCAGGGATTATTTTGTTTGTGTATATTGAAGAAAACGTCTACCCAGGGATTATATTATTTGTGTATATTGAAGAAATCGTCTACTCAGAGATTATCTTGTTTGTGTATATTGAAGAAAACTTCTATCCAGGGATTATTTTGTTTGTGTATATTGAAGAAAACGTCTACTCAGGGATTATCTTGATGTGTGTATATTGAAGAAAATGTCTACCCAGGGATTATCTTGATGTGTATATTGAAGAAAACGTCTACCCAGGGATTATATTATTTGTGTATATTGAAGAAAACGTCTACTCAGAGATTATCTTGTTTGTGTATATTGAAGAAAACGTCTATCCAGGGATTATTTTGATGTGTATATTGAAGAAAACGTCTACCCAGGGATTATCTTGATGTGTATATTGAAGAAAACCTCTACCTAGGGATTATCTTGTTTGTGTATATTGAAGAAAACATCTAACCAGGATTATTTTGTTCCAGTCTCTGAAGAAAGGTACCAACCATCCAACCATCGTGGTAGGTATTTAAGTGTTAAACCAGGGGTGGTCAGGAATTCGCGACTGTTCTTATATACGCTCGTCTTTCAATTTGCACATAAACAGAATCTCCAGTTTACATACGAAAAAGAAATGATTCTAAGCCTGCACATATAAACAGATTCCTCAGTCTACACATGAAAAAGAAATCGTCCCACAATCAACAGAAGAACAAAATTCTCAGTACAAAGACGAAAAAGAAAATTATTCCAAACCTGCATATAAACAGAATTTCGATACTGCACATGAAAAGAAGTCATTCACAAATATATATATATATAAAAAGAACCGCCATTCTAAACATGAAAAAGACACCATCCCGACCCCATGTAGAAAAAAAATCGTTCTCCACTCTTCTGGTAAATAGGTTTGTTTGTTTGTTATGAATTTCGCGCAAGGTTGCACGAGAGCTATCTGCGCTAGCCGTCCCTAATTTAGCAGTGTAAGACTAGAGGGAAGGCAGCTAGTCATCACCACCCACCGCCAACTCTTGGGCTACTCTTTTACCAAAGCATAGTGGGATTGACCGTCACATTATAACGTCCCCACGGCTGAAAGGGCAAGCATGTTTGGTGTGACGGGGATTCGAACCTGCTACCCGCAGGTTGCGAATCGAGCGCCCTAACCACCTGGCCATGCCGGGCCGGGTAAATAGAACTCTCGGTTTTTGTTCTGTGTCTAATTTGGAATTGTTTTATTTTCCATACAGAATAAGTGTTTTGGAGAATGAGAAAAGGTTTTTTCTTTAGAGTAGAGGTTCAGTTTAAGTAAAGAGTGGAGAACAAGTCTTTCTTTTTTTTTTGTATAACGAGTACAATTTTAAGTTCAATTGAAATATTTTATTCCTTCCTTCCGAATCAAAATAAAAACATGTAGACCCCCGTACGTATAACCAGCATATTTCTTACATGAAGAGACGCGTCTGTCTCGATACTCCTTCTGTTTTCATATTCCCAGTGTATTGAATAGGTTCACTTTATTTGCACGAATCTCGATATTCATAAGCATCGTTTTGTAGTTGTGAAATTATCAGCGTTTCCTTTTTTAACTCATCGTTTTTAAAGAACAAAACATCATTTATTTTCAATTCAGTTTGTTTGTTTGTAATTAAACACAAAGCTACACAATGGGCTATCTGTGCTTTGCCCATCACGGGTATCGAAACCCGGATTCTAGCGTTGTAAGTCCGCAGACATACCGCTGTGTCACTGGTGGCCTTCAATTCAAATAAAAGAATTTAAATAAGTAATTGAATCTTTAAAGTTATAAATCAATAAATTATTTTTTAAATCTAAGTTATCTGTATTATTTGTTCATATCTATACTCCACAAATCCAATTATATTAAAACCCATGACTACTGACGTGGGTTGTGTTAAACTGGCTCTGATGGTTGTTTTCTAAACTTAAATACTACTCTTGCAGAAAACAAACCAGAAAAAAGAAAACTAGATAAGGTCTAAAACATGCATAACGCTTGAAATTGGCAGCTATAGATGAGAACATTTTAATTATTGATATAAGAAGATATCCTTCCATTATTCATTTCAGAAACATAAATATTTAGAGTAATGACAGGACGTTTGAGTTGATGCTCTGGTTAATATTAATATACATCTTTACAATATGAGCCCACATTAAGCTTTAGATGCTAATTTTGAAGAATAAAATGTATCTGGTTATACTTGTAAGTTAACAAAATTATAATTGTATTATCTCAGTAGATCTACAACAAGGATATTTATGTAAATAAGGCACAAACTTTTTTATCATAGTTCATAACCAATTTATTATAATGGCTGTTACTTTTCTAATTTATATGATTTTACTAAGAAAAAATTAACTTATTTACTGAGACCACTCTTACGATTTACTGGAATGTCTTGCCCCTCTAGCTTCGTTGATACACTGAGTGACGTGGCGGCGTGGGATTTACACAGTCAATTTATATGATAATGTGTGTCCACCTAAGTACTCTCACGCAACGGATGGGATTCGTCAGTGTTTTACAATTGCCAGTCTGTTACCACATACTTAGCAGCAGCGTACACATACAAAACAACATTACAAACACCGCGATGTGTGTAATACTGAAACAAGATAGTTAGTGAAGAACGCTATAAACATAGAAATAAGTGAGCAAGTCGTGGAAAGCGTTTCTTTTAGTTATGTTTTCGGCAAAACCTGTAGTTTCGATTCCAGTTTAGTTTATTACTTTATACTAAGCATTTCTGTCTACTTCAGGGTTTAATACCACATGAAAGCTTAAGTACAAGCAAGTATTATTAAAAGAAAAACTAAATCAAATATCAAGACTATAACAAACACCATGGCCAGTGATCTTCATAAAACACTGTACGAATCAAACTACTTTCTCTAATATGTAACTCAACACCTTTATATTGTTAGCAATATAATTTAAGTCCATAAACTTAAGAAACTTCATAAAAAAAAAGAATCATCTCTTGTTGTCATTTTATCGTAGAGCTACACATTGGACTATCTGCGCTTTGTCCACCGCAGGGAAGCGAACCCCCAGATTCTAACGGTGTAAGTCCATAAATTACCGTTCAAACCATTCAAACTCCAAAACAAAAGAAAACTTCTGAAATCATTCAACAGATTTGTAAACCAGGCGGAGACAAAATGTTTTGAAAGTTCTCTCTTCACAATCTTACGCAATTGACTTGAAATGCCATTTTTTACAGAACAGTCAAAGTTATAAGTTCTTGATGGCAGTTTTAGCCTTGATTAGCAACATTTTACAAATAGATTCTCGAGGTTTTTATATAATTTAAGGCAGAAAAGAGTATTGTAGAAATAGCATTGCTTCTAAAGTAACTCTCTCAGACATAGTTTTTAATCCCACTCATTGGGTTTCCTCATATCAAAAGGCCTGAAAATATTAAACCCAGAAGGTAGAACCCATTTCAGCTAACTATTGAGTCACAAACATGTATAGTTGGAAATCGTTTTTCCACCAAATGTATATCTCAATTCTCAATGAAGATATACCATTAGAGTTTATATCTCAATTGTGAGTAAGAAAATTACTTTAATACCATTCCTCCAATATGCGTAAACAGCTGCTATTATATGTAAAATATATTAGTTAACAAATGGTTCTAGATGGCAAACATCATACATTAGTAAACAGTTGTTACTGCATCACACACCTCTGGTGTTAATAAATAACTGCAGCGAGATATTGTATACTGTTGATATTAGTAATGTTGCTGCCAGATGACATACTCCAGGTGTTAATAAACAGCTGCCGTTAGATGTGTATTTTATATTATAAATTATTGTATTTTATAATTTTTTTATTTAACTTCATCACAAAATGTATATATTTATCTGGTTCTCATTTTATTTGAAAAACTGCTATTACTCACGTGCAAACGTGAATTTAGGTATGTTGCCTCTTTAGGCTGTATTTGTTTTCACACTGACCTATCGGGTCTAAGTGAGCCAGAATTTTACCTTCTGAGGTTACACATTCGAGAGCCATGCGGGAAAAGATGGCTTTTACTAATCGAGATATCGTTAATGTGATTTCTTCAACTAACAGAAGTGATAATGCTTTGTCAAGTTCATTTAGGCATAACGGTTCTAAAGTTTCATATATATATATGTGTGTGTGTGGTGCGTGCATGTATTTAATCATGAAGTTAACAACGTAGTCTAGTCTTCGAACAGCCAACTGGTTTCTGTTTTGTTTTTTTATAACTCTTTCTATCTAATTTGGTTTATGTTTCGGTTGTTTGTGTAAATAAACTTTATATTGTTATTTTGTAAAATCTGGTGTCGTTTGGATTGCTCTTACTGCATTCAACAACATTTTACCAAATCCTAAATCCAACTGGTACAGAAGTTTTTTTACCGTGTACCTGTTGTTTACAAAAACGACGTTAGGTGACACGCCGCAGTTACTAATAAATAGCTTAGTAAACGTTTGCCTTTAAAAAGCATACTTTAAAATTTAGAAAGCAGTTTCGTCTAGAGTAACATCTCAATTTCGGATTACGGCCGAAAATATCATTAACAGTGAGGATACTCAACAGATAAATCAATGCACCCTAATAACTTCAAGTTTTTGTTTTATTACTTTGTATTCTCCTAAAAAGAACAGTATATTGAATCATCTATGTACATTGCTGGATTATTTTTTTTTGTTGTGATTTATGTACTAACGTAGGTAAGTTGCTTTGGCCAGAAGTTGTCTCAGTTTTCAGCGAGCTCCTGACACGAAAAAGCCTATTTTGATTAGGGTTTATAAGATACACCAGTTGTCAGATTGAGTGTAAATTGTCAGTTAACAAACGTTACGAGAAAACACCTCTTAGTTAGTAGTTGCACTAAGAGGTGCATCTTAGTTGTCCGTTAAAAGATCCAATTGGAGAGCATTTGTCGTCTGTTAGTAGTTGATAACACCATAGAGCACATCTCAAATGTCAGCCAGATGCTTCGCCATAGGACATTTCTCAAAAGCTGTAACCAGAAGACACAACTCAATTGTCACATGGCACCAGGTGACACAAGGAGGCACACCAACGTCAGATTTCAGTTAGGAACTGATGGAATCAAAAGTCACACCTACTTTAGTTGTCAGTAACTGATTGTATCTTAGCGTTCATCTATTTCAGTTTTCAATTAAAAACTGATGGTATCAGAGAGTATACCAACTTCAGTTTTCAGTTAGGAACTGATGGAATCAAAAGTCACACCTACTTTAGTTGTCAGTAGCTGATTGTATCTTAGCTTTCATCTATTTCAGTTTTCAATTAAAAACTGATGGTATCAGAGAGTATACCAACTTCAGTTTTCAGTTAGGAACTGATGGCATCAGAAGTCACACCAACTTCAGTTATGAGTTAGTAATTATCAATTTAGTTTACAGTTCATTCAAAACGTTCGTTCACACAAAATAACACCTAATTAAGATCGCATGTTCCCATATCTTTTTTAAAATGACCAAAATGTCTTTGATTTATTTCTAATTACAGTAGCGGTATTTATGTAAACAACACAAAGATAAGAGTACTAACAGGAAGTACGCATCTAAGAGCGTTTTTTGTTTTTGTTTAATTTTCACTTAGACGTTCTAATAATGATTAAGTATGTGATATCGATGTTTTGGAGCAGTAAAAGCAACAAAACTCAACCTCAATAGTTGTTCTCAAAATGTTTTTAACTTTGAACATAAAAAAAGGATTAATGCTATACAATTCTGTTTGGAAGAGTGAAACTGTCTACTTCTATTGAATTCTTTCTTCAAATAAAGCAATAACTTTGTGTATTAGAAACATTTGCAAAGGAATCACTTCTTCAGCCACCGCTTAAACACCGAGGCTTTATTCACGGATCACATTAGACGGAAAAGTTAGGTCTATAACAAATGGTTGTATCAATTACACCTAATCGGTTGTGCACACTGAGGCCATTGTGGATAGCTAACGTGCCGAAAGAGGGGCACACATGTTCATTATAATCGAGTTAGGCAACCAGCTTTACACCGCGACTCAATGATTTGACGGCAGAGGCAGATAGATTGATCATCAAATCGCCTTTCTAACTGCAAGCGGGAGATTTCTGAGCCTATTTCCACAGGATGAGGAAGGAGAGAGGCGGAGAAAACATCAGCTGGGGGCGCGTAATGACTTTGTCAATATTTGCTCAAGTGGCTCTCTCCGGCAGCTGGTTACAGTTGACACAGCCAGGCGAGCTGCGGTAGAAACATCAGCGTGTTCCCGTGGCCATATTAGTCGACAAATCTCTGGGCTCTGTTCACGCTCGGGGATTTGATGGATTCAAAAAATAACAAAGCTGCTTTACACTGTTCTCCTTAACTTTCTGTGTACGTCCCTGTGTGGAAAAGAAGTAGGATGTTCTTGTCAAACTTAAGTCTCTCAAGGGCTATATTCTGTTTCTCAGAACACCTGAACCCAAGTTATGTCAAAATATATAGCACAGCGTTTTCTTCATCTATCTATTTGTTTGCTTTTTCTGCCTAGTTATTTAACTATCAATTATTCCTGAAAGTTCCATGTTACCATTTCTTATATTTAAAGATATTCTGATATGTTGTATTTATATTTATCACATATTCATTTTAATTAAATTGCCTCTCCTGCACTCTTTCTTTCTCTGCTAGCTTGGTCTTGATATCACCAATATCTTCCCAGGATCTCTAAGACCGATTTCTCAAAGGGAAAACGATATCTTAACCTATTTCCTTATCACAGGGTGTATTACAGAAGGGTTTATATAAATACTTATTGACATACTAATTTTATCAATTTTGTTCCCGGACGCCAAAGAATTTAATTTTAAAATGTTGTAAAAGTATATCGCTTCACATTTGAATTGTACTTACTTTCATTAATCAAATACACTGGTTGTCCCATCATTTGTGATATCCTTCCTAATTCGTTGGTGAAAACGGGAGATTTTTAGCTTTGTGTTTAATTTGATACACGCATTTAAACATAAACCATCGTGTTATCAGATCTTCATGAAACAGACAAGTTTTTGCCAAGAAGGATGGAGTTTCAATTATTGTTCCGTGAAAAAGAACAAACACATAAACTCGTTACGCTCCCATAAAGTTCGAGCTTTTTGCAAGCAAATTATTTTTACTTGTTACTCGCTGAAAAATTATAAGTTTGACGATTTTTGATTTCCAATTATTTACAGAAAGAACTGAAAAACGCAACTGGAGGAGAGTCGGTGGCCGACGAGTTACTGGAGATACCCGAAAAGTCATTGCCATCGACTCTTTTGTTGTTGTTTGTAGTTAAGCATGCAACACAAAGGGCTATCTGTGCTCTGCCCACCACGGGTATCGAAACCCGGTTTCTAGCGTTGTAAGTCCGCAGACATGCCGCTGTGCCACTGGTGGGCCCATCGACTCTTCTCGTCCAGTGGATTCAATGCTTCCAGAGATGTTGGAGTTTATAATTAACCGTCTCTTATCACAAAAACACAGCAACAGAATTCGATTTTTCAATCTGAACTGCACTTTATACGTATGGACTAAACGGCCAGATTAAGGACCGCTAAGATTCAGGTACAGCTATCCGTAATTTAAAACTGCTGACTCGAGGTAGAGCAGCCAAGTAGCATAACCTGCCGCCTATGTGGCTACATTGAAAGATAGTATTTAGTCTTCATACTGAGAAAATAGAAATAAGTTCAGCGAGTTTAACTGGGGGATTTCAAGGGTTAATTTAGTAATTATAACATAAGTCTATTTCACTAAACAAAGGAAACAAAGATCGTATACTTGTTTTCCACAAATGACGTCAAATACACGTCATATTTCTCAACTATATATATTTCGCTAGAAACTATTGTAAAGTAAGCCACAGTTGTGGCTACGGACGACTTACAGTGAGTTTGATCATTACAAATTTTTACCAATAAGTTGCTTTGTAATGAAGCTAAAGTAATGAAATAAATTACGTGATAATTGCAAAAATTGCTTGCATTTTTTATCTTCTTTGAAAGGTTTAGCACATGTTAAGTAAAATATATGTTTGATTATGCTCTAGAAGTCTAATATAAAGTAACAGTAGACACTGAGCTTCCATCTAAGTCGATCTAGCCAGGTACAGTATTCCAGGAGATACAAAAAAGATGTCAAACACTCACGCTGAGACAGAGCCTATACTTATAATGGATGTGGGATACGTTGTCCAACATAAGCCTTAATTACAACGGTGGAACCCGTCCAGCCCAACATGTTAAATTCAGCTGGTTACGTTTGGGAAGATAGTTGAATATATATATTTTTGTATACTTGGGATTTTATATTGCCATACATTGGTTCAGTCTCTTAGTGCTGCACTTTTGGTATGTGACCTATGAGTGACAGCTAAAATTTCAGAACTACATTATAAGAACAAAAGGTTTGTATAGGGTATAATTTCAGGGTATAGGATAAAAGGTAAAAATGTACTCCACCCAAGATAGTAAATTAACAAAAAATTGCTCCGTATGGTTATGAATATACTCCATTTTAGGTGTATCATACGAGTCAGTACTTTTCATTTCTAAAGGTGCGATTTCACACCTTTCTTTCTCATGGCATATAGTGTGTAAACACACCCAACTTACCCTCCCCTTTATTATTCTGTTAGGCTAAGCGACGTTTCTCTTGTTATGGTAATATACAGTGAAGCTCCACTGTAGTAACAATCCTACTTTTGAAGTGTTATGTACACGTGTGATTTTAGCGGTTGGTCTAAAGGTAACAAAATTGTTGACGTCCATTTTCATTTTATTTTTACGTACAGCTTTTGACCACTAATTTTTACAGATGAAATTTAACTTCGCTCAGTTAATACTAGCTTTAAATAGAATCGCATCTATTACATTATTTACTGTTTATCTTTAAATACCGATGTATATAAGATGTTTTAAGCCTTTTTGTTTATTCATTTTAGGCTTACATTGAATGCAGTTTATCTATTGCAAAATAAAAAATAAGAAGAAATTTTATGAAATTACAAACGTACACGTACATATATATCTGAAAACTAACATGCATTACGCCATATACCAAGGGTAAAATCTATATAACGTTAAAACAGAGCTTAAGTTTCGGTTTTATACCCTGGTATTGCTGGCTGCCGTATGATCGTTCCTTCTGAGTTACGAGTACAAAATCCAATTTCACGCTCAGTATGTCAGCTCTAAGTAGTTATCCATACACTCTCGTCCCTCTGTTATTCTGTGGCACATCTGTACGTAATGATCCGAACTAGTCTTGTCCCCAGAGCACTGCTGTATTTGAATGAGAGCTAGATTACCAAAAAAAATTCACTTCAATCCCAAGCGTGCTTACATAAATGAATACAGATATTTCTTTGCTAAAAATGTCTTGCGATTGTTCAGATAGCTCAAGAAATCTTAAAATGAAAGGTTTGTTTTTTGAAACCTGTCATATTCATATAAATATATTGATTAGAATTATAAAGTAACTTTGCAAAGAATACCATGATAAGTATGGAAATTTTACTGCAACCTCAGCAATTCAAGATACGTTATTTCACTTATTGTTAATATTCCACAGAAGGCCTCAAATAACCAGAAAACAAAAACAAGTGCTAAATAACAGCATGTGTGTTTCCTTCAATGTAGCTTTGACTTTGCCATTGATAAAAAGAGGCAAAGTAGTGATACTTGATGACACTCTATTTCAAAGATATTTACTGAAAAAAAAAAAAACAATCCGAGAACAAGAGAAATTCAGTCCTGTCTCTCCAAGAGTTTCAGTTACAAAAAGTTTGCAGTTTTAACATGAATGGCACCTTATACATACGTGTGATAAGTGGTCAATAAAATAACTCCTGTAGTTCAGGTACTAGGTTTGAACTATTAGTCAGATAGAGGGCGGTGCGTTAGGAGTACCTGCCGCCACAAAGATATTTTTCCGGCTTTAAAGAGAATAAAGGGATTGACTGTCATTTATATAATGTACCCAAAAGTAAAAGTGTGGACCTTGTTCAGCAGCATCACTTAAAGGTCATTTTTGTTTTTAAGAAGATAATCACCAGTAGTCTTAACACATGCCAAACGTGGATTCAACTTGAAGATAATACATAGTACTCTTAAAGTATGAAAAAATGTTGATTCAACTTTAGGATAATCGACAATACTCTTAAAGTATGCAAAACGTGGATTCAACTTGAAGATAATCTGCAGTACTCTTAAAGTATGCAAAACGTGGATTCAACTTGAAGATAACCCACAGTACTTCTAAAGTATGCCAAACGTTGAATCAACTTGAAGATAATCCGCAATACTCTTAAAGCATGCAAAACGTGGATTCAACTTTAGGATAATCGACAATACTCTTAAAGTATGCAAAACGTGAATTCAACTTAAAGATAATCCAGAGTACTTCTAAAGTATGCCAAACGTGGATTTAAATTTCATTCAGTTTCAGAAGTAACCATGTGGGCAACTAGATTTTTCAGCTGCTTGCTTGTTTCGAATATTAGGCCAAAGCTACACAAGTAATACTTGCACCAGCCGTCTGTAATTTTGAACCGATAAAGTAGACGAAAGGCATCCAGTCAACAGCACTAACCATCAGCTCTTGGGTTACTCAATAGAATAGTGAAATTTGATCATCATTCTTCTAACGCACCCAAAGCCCCAAAGTGCAAAGCGATTTTACGGCAACGGAACACGACCCATGGACCCTCGAATTCAAAGTTTAGAACATTGTCCACTAGATCAAGTTTAGCCTAGCTCTTTAAATTATATAGTAAGTTATCTCAATTCACCAGTTCATGTACAAATTTTGAATTAATAATACAATCACGTTCGAAATGACTTCAGGGGAGAAGAAGGGGGTTTAATATGATTAGGAATTTCAACCTAGTTAAACCCGGAGTTGGTTTTATTCTTCTTCCTGTCCCATTATTCCTAGTATCGCTATGTGTTGTTTGTTTAACATAACAACGAAAAGATAATTACATTTCGAACAAGTTTTTCCTTTTGGCATTTTATATTCAATTTGAAAAGTAAACTTACAATGGCGGTAAGTGTGCCTATTGTTACTACGTTTAGTATTTATTATTATAAAATCATTTTACCTTGTTAGCTTTATATATGAATATAATCTAAATATCCTAAGCTGGACGAACCTCGTGAGATATTATTGGAATTACTGCCGACAATATCGTTAACAGTGAGGGTACCCAACTGATGAAACTATGAATATTATTCCTTATGAGTAAGACTTAAGAACAGTATATTTAGTTAGGAAAACTCATTACTGGGTTGATTTTTGGTTATGACCTATGTAGGTAGCTTGCTTTGATTAGACGTTAGTATTAATAAATACCGATCGCTGGTTGGTCAGTGGTAAGTTTACGGACTTATACTGTTAAAATCCGGTGTTCGATTTCACACGGTAGACAGAGAGCAAATAGCTCATTATTAAGCTCTTCGCTAAAACAGCAACAACAATTAATACTGATTATTTTTTCTTCAGCAACACTACCCGGTGTTTCATTTTTTTTCAAACTGAGTACCGAAAAAATCTCGAGAAATTCTGAAAATATATGTAAATATGACTAATCTTGACACTATCACTCTTGAGCTCAGTTCTTTGTACTGTTACAAGCAGGCTTCTGTTTGTGTGATGTTAATTTTTTTTTATAATGTGTGCTAAAATATGTTAACGTGTTTATATCCTCATCTCTTAATTGATCAAAATTTTTACCTGAGTCATGACTTGAGTTATTAGCCTCGGCATAGCGGTTATAGAATGGCTCTTTGAAATCTAATTACAGTCTTGGACTCAGGAGGTCAAACCTTTTCGATTGACGTATTTTGAACACGCCATAGGTCTCATAGATTAATTTACTCTAATCCTGCCTAAAATAATTTCAAGTGCCGCGGCTATTGAAGATTCCATGTTGTATTAATATGGTAAATCACCATGTACGAAACCTAAGCTCCATACATTACACGTACTCTAGATATTACCATTTACAAAATCCAAGCTATATTAAGTGTATTGTTGATATTACCCTATACGAAACCTAAGCTACAAGCTACATACATTACACGTACTCTAGACATTACCCTTTACAAAACCTAACCTATTAGGTTGTCAAGAAATTAACGACGCGTTTTGGAACAATTTCATTAATCACCCCCAAAAAACGTGCATCACGTATAATAGTTAAACGAACGGTCTAAACGTCACGTTAGTGTAGCCTATAAATGATTTGTTTGTTATAGATTTCGCGCAAAGCTACACGAGGGCTATCTGCGCTAGCCGTTCCTAACTTAGCAGTGTAACACTAGAGGGAAGGCAGCTAGTCATCACCACCCACCGCCAACTCTTGGTCTACTCTTTTATCAACGAACAGTGGGATTGACCATCACATTATAACGCCCCCACGGCTGAAAGGGCGAGCATGTTTGGTGTGACGGGGATTCGAACTCGCGACCCTCAGATTGTGAGTCGAGTGCTCTAACCACCTGGCCATGCCGTGCCAGTAGCCTATATAATGTGCAAAGTTTAGTATACTCTAATCTCTTATAGTGATGGCACACGACGAGACCCACATTCGGCATGTAATGCTGTTTGAATACAAGAAGGGAAACAACGCCTCTGTAGCCACAAAGAATATCAAAGAAGTTTATGGAAATGTTTTGAACGTTCGTAAGTCTCAACGATGGTTCAGCAAATTTCGTTCAGGAGATTTTAGCCTTAAAACTGTGGTGGCAGGGGCCGACATGTTGGAATTGATATTGATGCTCTGAAGACGTCTCTCATGAAACAATACGTAAACATCTAAGGAATATGAAAAACTCCATAAAGAAGGTGTTTGGGTGCCTCACGAACTCTCCGGTG
>NW_013665879.1:549735-554463 GCF_000517525.1 Limulus polyphemus
CCCTGAAATTGCATATCTTTGATGAACTAATATGTAAACATCTAAGGAATATGAAAAACTCCATAAAGAAGGTGTTTGGGTGCCTCACGAACTCTCCGGTGATCATCGTTTCCAACGTGTGAACGTTGCTTCGTCTCTCTGGCGCCTAATGCGCGTGAACCATTTTTGGACATAATTGTCACTGGTGATGAAAAATGGATTCTCTATGCAAATATTAAACACCCAAAACAATGGCTCAGTCCTAGACAAAAACTACTTCCGACCCAAAAACCTGGACTCCATCCGCTTTGCATTTGGTGGGACATCAAAGGAGTAATTCATTTCGAACTCCTCAATCCACAGCGAACTATCAATGCAGAGATCTATAGTCAGCAACTTCATGAGAAACGCCCTTCACTCGTCAATCAGAAAGGTGTTCTCCTTCTCCATGACAATGCACGTCCACATGTGGCACGTTTGACGCAACACATGATTATGGAGTTGGGTTGGGAAGTTCTCCCCCACCCACCATATTCTCCTGATATGACACCATCAGATTACCATCTTTTTCTTTCACTGCAACACCATGTTAATAGGAAAACATATGCAAATGTGGAAGGTGTTAAAGAAGACATCGACATGTTTTTTGTTTTTTTTTGCTTCAAAGCCAAGTGATTTCTTTAATCAGGGCATTAACAACCTGATTGTAAGATGGGAAAGCATCATTGATAAGAATGGATATTATTTCACTTAATAAATGTTTTGTTTTGATATATATAAGTTGTTCGGGTTTTTCCATCTAAAAAAGGCGACATTAATTTCTTGACTTAATACATTAAGTGCATTATAGATATTATCATCTATGAAACCTAAGCTCCACTAAATGTATTGTACGTTTTACCATATATGAAACCTAAAGTGCATTAACTATATTTCTCTAATAGTTTGAATTTTTAAAACATGCCTTTTTAACAATTGCTAGCGGGGTTGGCTGCCTAGTCTTAGTTTCAAGAACACTCGCTTGGTGTGCAAGAGGTTTATTTTATGATATATGAAACCCAACTCAGATCTCCTTAACTAAACATAGAAAGTGATTAACTTTGACATCTGGTAAATTTCAATATTCTTAACATTGACCACAGAAACAACTTAAGATACTGAGCATATTCCAGTTAAACGTTTAAGCAGAATATGTATTGAAGTGAAGAGCGCTTCTGTTATTCTTAACATAACACTGAATATGCATTGTTATGTATCCTTATGAATAACATTGAGATAACATTGTTGAGACAGTATATCATGTTTCTCTTATAATATATATATATAACAAAATATTTTAATTTTTGATGTATTAAAACCAGAAAAGTGAATTATCCATGTTATGTTTAATTCACAAAAACAAAACAAAAAATCAATGCGACTCTCCAATGCGAAAGTAAGGTCCAACTTGTGTTTTGTGTACACCGTCTATTCAGTTCGACCTGGCTTTGCCGGCCTCACATGCTTAGAAAAGAAGAAGAAAAGGAACAGATGTGTGTGCTCTAGTCCACAACATCCCACATCTTTACCACCTTTCACTGTCTGTAGTCAGATGTGGGAAGAGGTTTCTCACAAAAAATAAATAAATAAAATAAACATAATAATAAGAAATAAATAACTAGAATACAATACATCGTTGGGGGAGAAAATAAAACTGTCCACATTACAACCCCAAATATAGTGTTTGGACATAAATACCAAGATGTTAAGGTATTACTATACTAAGCCCAACCTCTATTATTAGTATAGCTCCCATCCTCCACGCTTCCATGCTACTATTTGAATCTTCATTGGTTCTAAAGATATCTACACAGAAGCAGGCCTTATATAAGGAAGGTGACAGAACTACATTAGTCTACCCTTATAAGATATAAAATGTGCAAATAACTAACTCTAATTATTTTCTCTTCCATAAATTGTAAAAATTGCTTTTGTTATGTATATTATGATTTTGTTTATATCACTGTTTTCAAATTTAAATAAATATTTATTATATTTATTATAAAGTAACTTAAAATATTTAATTCAAGTTTTTTCACCCGAGCCACTAAAAATCGGTTTTTGTACTAATATATTAATATTAGATATTAATTGCTATAAATTTTATAGCACCTAAGAAGCTGTGAATGTATAATACTCTGTATGCATTTCAAATTCGATGACGAGGAACCCACTTTGAGATTAATAATGGTTGGAGACGGCTTGAATGGGTAATGAAGAAAACTTATATTAAAGTTTCTTCATTATCCATTCAAGCCGTCTCCAACCATTATCTGTATACATTTGTTGGTATATTACTATTTGGAGAAGAAAATCCAAAATTCTGAAATATGAATTAATTTATGTCATCATAAATATTAATATTACTATAATTATTAATTATCTTAATATCTAAATCTAAATAATGTGTTTCAGTATTTGATATTGAGGTGTTGTCGATCGGTAGAACTGTAGGATAAATATTATCAATATAATTACTTATTACTGGATTATTAATACAAATGAAATCGTCAATATATCTATATGTTAAGGAAAATAATTCCGGATTTGGAAAATTATTTATAAATCTATTTACGTAATAATAAAGACAACCTGAATAATTAGAACCCAGCAGCATACCTACTGTTTGTTTATAAATGTGTTTATCAAAATGAATATACGTATTATATAAGCAAAAACTTAATATGTTTTAATACTATTAGTAGTAAATGTTTTATTTTTTTTACTTTTATAGGTAGATCAACAAACTGATATATTAACGAATTCATCACCATTACCAAATCATTAAGTGGTACAGTTAAATACAAATAACACAGTGAAATTGTATGTTTGGATTGTACCTGCTAATTGTGTTTACATTTTCTACAGCTTTGAGACAGGCTCATTATTTTTAATTATCCAGAAATCGTGTTAATTAGTTGTAATTGAACAATTAACTAATTCAGCAGTTTGCTTAATAAAACTGCAGATTTTTTCACTATAGTTTTACTGAACTAGAGATAAAACGAAATTTATGGTGAGATTTATGTAATTTAGGTATTACATATAGAAACTGTAATTCTGTATATAGATTTGACTTAACATTAAAATTTTTATAACTTTCAAAAAAATTGTTAATAATATTTTCTTTAAACTTATTTTGTAATTTATAAGCTTGTGTAGTATTTATCTTATTAGTTATAATTTGTACATATAAACGTTTGCAGATAAAGCCAAAAGTACAGCTGCCTTTATCGAAAGGCGCCATAACATATTTCTCCTGTATTTTATACATTCTACTTCTAGATTGAAAAAAAAAAGTTAAATCTATTGGATATTTATTTAAATTAATAAGAGCTAATTTATCTTTATTCCTATAAATAATATAATATCTCCAATTTAGAGAATAATGTGTAGAATAATTAAGTTTCGGAATATAACCACCTATGTTTTCTTTATAGAATTTAAAATGTCTATTTTTTACATCTTATAGCTATTCTACATTTAACACCTTTTTCATGATTTTTCGTAAAATTTAGCTTTTATTATATCCCAATTTCCAGTAATAATATGTTTATGAAAAGAATCTGCCAAAGAATTTGAGTAGCAATCACATGGTAAATTCTGCACGTTATTTATATCTAAATTATTTAAAAAAATCTTTATAAACTATATGTATAATTGGTCCTATTGGAACTTCATATTTAAAACTGATAACAGGTTTTAAACACTTTAATAGTTTTCATGCTAGAACTTTTAAATTAGTAAGCTAATGTTAACGAAATTTGATATATTATCAGTAAATATTACAATGCTTTCATACACAAAATATCGTGCCTTTTTTTTCTTTTCGCATGTTGCCTATTTAACATGCAAAGTAATTTTCACTTTGAGATTAAAAATACTTTTGTGCATCAGAACATTTTCAAATTTTACATTCGAAATATTTATAATGTCCAGATAGTTATCAAACGTTTCTTAAGAAAAAACTTTATATTTTATTTGTTATTTTCAGTAATGAATCTCTGTACGGGTTCGGTAGATTTGACTGATCTCGAAACCACCATAAAAGATTAGGAAACAAATATAAATTATACCTCTTTCATTCTAGAATGAACACAAATTACAGCATAAAAACATAATTGTTTAGACTAAATAGCTTAAATCTCATAACATTATACATTTATATATATTTATTATTATATTGATATTGACCTTTCAGCCGTGCCTGGCTAACAATACAGAAGTTACAATGACGCGGCACACGTGCACTCATGCTACCGTATCCAATAGCATAAAACGGACCTTTGGTCTGTATAAAGTAATTGAATTGGCTGTGTTTTAGTAGACTAGTATTTTATAAAATATAGTCACATTTCAATTATTATACATTATATATGTATATAGATTATTGCTATTTAGAAATAAGTTCTAAAACTTATTTTTCTTAAAACATAGAACAATAAATAAAGAAGTAAAGCAAACAATTACCTCTTTTAGATACGACCTTTGTACTCGGTTGCTGCTTGACGTAGGTTGCTAAGCCTTTAAAAATTTTGCACGTGGAGGATGTAAAACAAAATAATTTTTTCAGGTTTTATATATATATACATATGAATAACTATAAAATCATAAATTACTACATCAATACCATAGAATTCCATTATAATGTATCAAGCTTAGTAACTAAGATGTATCTTAGTCTAAAAAAATATGAAATTTCGAGCAAAC
>NW_013665879.1:554729-573504 GCF_000517525.1 Limulus polyphemus
CTTAAGTCTAAAAAAATATGAAATTTCGAGCAAACAAAAGACACAACCTACCTCCTTGAAAAATTGGTTCAAAAAGAAAGTAATGGCGTCCAAGCACGTTAAAATGGCTGAGAAAGCCACTAGGATAACATTCTGAGCTTCCGATTGGTTACTCATGTCATATATAGAAGTAAGTATATAAAAGGGAGAGTTTCCAAAAATGGAAAGAGGTGGGCGGGGTGCCACTGTGTTTGATTTATTACATTAGCAATATTTTAGCAAATATAAAAGATAAGACGTTGTTATTTTATAATATAGTTCGTCAATATCGGTACGAAACTATAGACTTAGTATTTTGATTTCACAAACAACTAATTTGAACCAGTGCTGCATTCAACATACCATGTGACACATAAAAATCGATGTTTATCTGTGTTTTTTTAATATTTACTTTTAAACTAAGAAATTGAGTAATGTATAGTACTAAAATTTGAATTACAATCTACAGTTTGATAGCAAACTTATTGACATAAATTCATGAAATAGTAGTTCAATAAAATTTTTAATGCAAGTCAACAAGATGACATGGCCCGTCTCCGAAGAGTTAAACAAAAAATATTTTGTATTACAGAATAATGCAAGATTTTAAAAATTTGCAACTCATTAACAATCTTACGCTTAAAATTAATTACTATGTATGACGACTTTCTTATTCGTAATTCTTTAATTATATCATTAGAATTATTTACCTTAACCCTAAATGTTATAATATAGGTAATTAAATGTTTAGCATCATTCTTTTGACAATTAAATGTATTACAGTTTTTGATAATTCCTTTAACTTTGAAATATTTAGCTTATATGTAGTTTTTTAGAAGTAACTACAAACGTTAATAAGCATATAAAATTTACTATCTAAATCCGTACAAAAATCCATAAAATTGATCCATTTTATTCTATTTTTACTCCAGTTTTTCTTTCATATATATTTCTTGTTAATACTATCTAAACAAAATAAATTAACAATACAATTTGTATCACTTAACTTTATAGCAATAGTACCATTATAATCTGGATTCAAGCCTTAAGGATAGAAAGTTTTGTTTTTAATAATGTAAAAATTATCTTTTTGTAATCTGTTTGTTTCTATATGAAAGATATGTAAAATTGTAATCATTATTAAAGCAAAGAGATGAATTCTGAAATGCTCTAATTCATCTGCTTTTACCCATTATTTTTACTTTGAGATCAATGCAGATATATGCGAACATGTAGAAGATAAAAAGTTTGTCCCACATATTACATATACCAAAGGTTAATAAATAAATTACATTTCTTACATCACAAAAGGAACAGTTATAAATAATCGGATGAAAAAAAGTAAGAGAAGGACAGGCATCGCTTATTACCACATTTTAAAACATTTATAGCCAGAAGAAAAAAAAACCAATACACAGCTAGCTAGGCTGAATATAGTTGATACATGACGCATGATTAGTGTCCATAAATTAAATGAAGGATAAAATAAAATGGCATGTACGTAAATTAATACAGCAACACATGACATTCTTTAATGCTAATTATTTAAGAAAGCTACAAAAATGTTTATAAAACAGATTGCAACAGAAGGAAGAATAGCATATATTTTACACAATATATCCAAACCTTAGATGAAATATAATTAAATTTCATTTTATATTAAAGAAAAAAATAATAATTTTATAGAGAAAAACAAAACAAAAAACGCAGCCACAAAACAAACATCCATTATGAGGATTATTTTGCATTGTTAGTTTAGTATGTGGATTAAAAACTAACATAAATATTCTAAGCTGGTCGAACCTTGTAGACATAATTAGGCTTAACGCAGAAAATACTACTAAGAACAAGCGTATCCAACTAATGAGACAACGCATTTTAACCATTATAAGTTATTTATGTTCATGATATTGCATACTTCTCATTAGAATTAGAAATTATTGATGAAAATGTAATAATTTAATATATAACTCTCGATTAAATTTCTAAGAGGATATAAATTACACTCTTCGTTTAACACAATATACATTTATTCAACATATCAAATACTTTTGTTAATTTGATGGTGCTGGTTTCAAAAACGCACTCATAATTTGTTCACCGCCTCTAGATTTTGAGTTATTGTAATATCTCAATATTTAATCAGCACTATGTGAAATACCATGCAATAAACTCAACAGTTTGATGGGTAAAATGCATACATTTTTGATAATTTTGAACGCTGATTGTATTAATTTGGTGTAAAATTCCAAATGTATTGTTCATATATGTTATCTGTTTTCAATATAAGTGTAGCCAATTGCACCTATTTTGCTTCATTTCGACGCTCACTTACTCTGCCCGGGAGTCACAAAACCCTCACGTGCTCAGTTAGCTAGAAAATTCGAGAAGTCCTTCGACTGAGCATAAAAGTGGTGGAGTCAGACGCTTCTCTCTCAGTTGCCTCTCATTCACTCAGTTGGTCACTTCGCCTCGCTCCGCCCACAGTCAAAACAAAATACGATCTTCTTCCTCTCATCATACCCGCGATATAATCTTTCTTTTTTATCTTTTCAGATCTAGTTTTGTAAACATAAATTCTATTATATGTTTTTTATAAAATAATTTGAACAGCTGGCTGCCTCCATTTCAAGTAAAGTCCGAAAGTGCAAAAATTACCCAAACGGTTTCTGCTACATTTGTGGAAATTGTACCACGGTTTAAAGAAGGAAAAACATCACACACATGATAGCTTACTACCACCATTTTGGGTGTAAAATTAATTACCAAGAAAACCATTGGGTTCCACATGTGTGTTGCACAGTTTGCACATCTTCCTTGGCACAGTGGCTGATAAGAAGAGAGCAAGTATCAGGCAGGCGATAGTACTGCATATGCAAGAATGGCTGGGATTGTTCATCGAAATGGTATTTTAAATATCTCCTCAACAGGTCATCAGAACTTTACAATACTATACAGTGTTTCCTTTTATAACAATATCTATGTAATAACTGAGTCATAAGTTCTGGGACTATCTGTAAATATCATGGTGAAAATTTGAATTTTTTGTTCTTTTTTCTCCTCCTTCTTTTTTATTACATGATAACCCAAAAACCAAAACAATGGTGTCAACCAATTTCACAGATGTGACATAGTTTCAAACGGAGTATCCGCTTTTATAAGTATTATTAATAACTATAACTAATTTTAAAAAGCAATAATTCTAGTGTAAACGACGTTATCATTACCCCTTGAAGTTAGCTTTTTTACAGAAATTTCGTGTTCCTTTAAAAAGCTTAAGTACCGGGTCAAACAGGAATTATCAGTTAATAATAGCTAAACAATAAATATTACAGTTGGAACCTCATTGTATTTAGAACTTGGTTATAAGTACAACCTTCCTACGCCTATTGGTACACTGTATTGAAAAAACAACAACAAGCAAATAAGTAAAGAAAAAAATTTCAAAAAATGATGTAAATGTAGGGATGGCTAATATCATTCTTTTAAAAACAATGCAAACAAGATAGTGGGAATGGCATTTGCCCCGGGAAGAATTAACGTATAGCAATATATATGTAACTATTCAATCACAATTGAGTTTAATTTATCCTATTTTGCCTGTTAACATTCAACTGCACTGTGTGCCTGTGCTATTATGTAGGGATGATACAAATGCCATCCCTACTATCTTGTTTGGATTGTTTTTTAAGGAACACTGCATAACCTAAGAATTTGTATCGATTATTTAATGTAAAAATTATCTAAAGGGATGAAGAGTAAGATTTCCGTTGACTTTTTCAATAGAAAAAAATATATTTAACATCCCATTTTAAAAGTTGTTACAAGAAGAAAACAATGGAAAATCAACGTAATAAAAAAAAAGAAGCCAGGAAATGTTTTATTGTTGTAATAACGGATTATTGTGCTAGTATTGTTGGCTTGTAAACGTTATTTTGAAACTGAGAACCCAATAAATGGAGTAAAACGTGTTATTTAGACTTATTTATAAAGTTATCAATTTGTAAGGAACTGGGCAAGTATATGGCTTAGATCAGGCTTCTTTTTTTTTTTTAAATACAACATACTTTCCGTGAGGATAATAAAAATTATTGTGTTTGCCAGTAGACAATGTATATTTGAGGATTCTACATATTTCATAAAATTAAATCGTAAATTTATATGAAAAAAAATTGATTATCAAAGCGCTCAAGTTCCAAGGCTTGGTGTAACAAAAACAAAGATTACTAAACTAAAAGCTTTACAAATACAAATCGTTTCAGGGTACCTTTTAACCATTTTTCTTAACACCCACAAACAGTGTTAACTGTTCGTATTCTGTTTGTTTTTGCAGGTAAGTTAATTGTGCAGTATTACAAGAAACCCAATAATACTGTAAAATTCATGTTACATGTTTTCCTAAGTTGCAATACATAGTCCGAGAGTGTTATATATATACAAGTTATCGACTAAGGGCTTAACAGGATGTGACGTTTGGGCAGGTTTGTATAAAGTAAAAACCATAAGTATACTTGTAGCCTATTAGTTCTCAGGGGAAAGGGTCCAAAAATCCAATGAAACTAAAACCAATTAGCCTTGATCAAACATTGATGGAAATGGGATGGAGATGGAGGGGAACTTGACGAATGGAGGCAGGAAAGATACGGCGAAGTGTAAACGATTAAGTTAAGAGTGGTTGGCTAATGGAAACCTTTACTCCTTGCTGTACCACCAAGCACGTGGTTGTATTCTTGATAAGGTTATTTATAAAGACAACTGCGGCCAAATGTCAGAAACCTTAGCCACCTTGAGGTCTTTATAATCAATTTAGCCTGTGCTCCTATCTCAACCACTTACCTTTCCTCTAGTTACATGACAGCTTGAACGAGGATAGTACTGCCTATCTGTCTGTCTATACAATACACACACACATATGTGCATGCTTATGTTTTATGATAACCGCTGAGCTACTAACGTATTTTAATTCACTGATCATAGTACTATAATTATACGAAAAACCTGTATGTACACACACACACACATGTCATGTTATTATTAGCTTTTCGTAAGGTAAGAGTATAATATACAAATTTTAATAATAATAATACACAGAATACCAAATAAATTTGGTTATTATTTACTTTCTCACAAAAAACAACTTCAACATTTTTTTTTAAACCATAAGAGTAAAGACGTCTATAAAACTATGTGAAATGGATCAGAATCGGTTGTAATTTCTAGATAAATATTTTGTTTTCTATTTATAAAAAGCACACCAGTGATTGAAAGAGGTCAGTGGGTTAGAACATAAACTGAAATATGTAGAAGGAGCATATTTCTTTGGAAGTTTGAGGGGAGCTCTGAGCGCTATCAGCAGGGGGTATCTTTGACAGTTGTCTCTTAAAGAATGGCCGATTTTTAAAGCACGGATAGACAGTGGTCCTAGTAAAGAAAACATAAGCTTATCTCCGTACAGTGGAAGTGGCACGAAAAACAAAGAACAAAAGATTTTCTGGGAAAGCTCTCTAGCCTTGTGTAATCCATTTCCATCAAGTTCTTTAGACCCAGCAAAGTCTGACGGTTTACCAGCAATTTACCTCGAGGATAACAATTCACTCAGAACACCATCACGCGCTTCACCTGACGTAGCTGGCCAATTTTCTACTTTTTAACGGAGTTGTCAGTCGGCTCCCTAAATACATTAAATGCTCCTTAAACTTCTGTATTGAACGTCGGGTCTTTTTGATACCTTATTGAAACAAGCTTTGTGCACTCAGAGATCAAGATAAAACACTTACTGCTGCGGCTAACATGGGCTCGCTCTTTTACACCCGAAACCAAAGTGTCAGCGTAGACGACCAGGGCGTGCGGTACAGAGGCCGGCGCCGCGGGGTCGAATCTCCCGCAGATTGCAGGGTCTGTGGGTGGCCCACACACCTCACGAGATCTCTGTCTTACGGGCCGCACAGCCCTCCCTCTCCACTTCTCCTCCCCCTCTGAAGTGTGTGTGGTTCTGCTTGTTCCACCTTTAAATTTTATGAGTAATTTCTTTACCTCCCTCACTAAAATGATGGACCCAGTACAGTAGAAGTCTTAATATGCTCTGTCTCCTGGTAGTCAGTGTCAAAACTTAGAAACTAGAAATCGCTTTTTATTTGTGTATGGATACGCCCTAGGAATGGTGAATGAGTTATTTCAGAGTGACGCGGATAAAGATTTCAGGGTGGAATAAATAAAAATCACTTGTAAAGATACTAAACCCATACTTTCCACCATTCTCATGTAATTCTCACCTTAATGTTTTATTCTCTAATAGTGTGACGTTTTAATTTTCGACTTATTGTTCATTCATTCTAAGACAAACCTACGCCTAAGATTAATTACCCAACGCTTTTCGATTTTCGATTAATCATGCTAACAGTTTAGCAAGTGCACGAAGGTAGGGAAGCTCTATTGACACGGTATGCAACTTTGAGACATAGCAAGTGCACGAAGGTAGGGAAGCTCTATTGACACGGTACGCAACTTTGAGACACCGAGTATTTGATGGCTTCCACATAACTGTTGGTTATCCCATTTAATATAAAGGCCACACATACACATACTATTGTAATGATAAACAAGATTTTATATACCTTTAAGATGTTTAAGATAGCTCTGCTATCTTAATGTCCGTTAAGAGGTTTCAGGTAGATGGAGCTTCGTTTTTATGTTTTCGTAATTTCATCAGTCATCGTAATAAAATTTAATTATCTATGATTAGAAATATAAATTATGTGAAACTGTTTCGTACAGGAGAAACAGAACCAGTGTTTATCGAACAACGCTGCCCGAAAGAATTTTTAATACTAACAACGTTGTGGAATTATGTTCTTGCTATCCTAAAATATAACATTAAATTACGAATTAAATTATTTCAACCATACCCTCTGATCATTTCGCCTGGTTTTAAGGACATTTTGAAACAGTGACGTTGACGCAGAAATGTTATTTATAGACATAAATAAAGTCAACAAATGCATGGGTGTTTGTGGCAACGACGACGTTTCAAACGCTGCGGCTATGTTTCTGTTCTAAGTGAGTTCCTATAATTCCCTTAAATGGGATGATGATATGACAGTCAGAAAAGACAGGTTTAATTCGATTGTTACTTTTCTATCATATACATATATTATTTTGGTAGTGAAAATTAAACTATATGACAATGATCAGAAACTATTATTTGTTGAGCATAAAGCTGCACAAGAGTTTACCCGTGTCTTGTCTACAGCGGGTATCGAAACCCAATTTTTAGAGTTATAAGCCATAAGATGTACTGTTATACCACCGGAGCAGACATAATGGCAAAATTACGTTTTACACTTCTGGTGAAGAGTTATAATTTGTATCTAAATATTGTCTGCAAATATGCTCATTTGAGGTTATTCAGTTGCAAAGCTTCTATAATGTATCCGTGAGAGGTTCGAAATTATTCACTTACATAGCCATTATAATGTATCCGTGAGAGGTTCGAAATTATTCACTTATATAGTCCTTATAATGCACCCGTGAGAGGTTCGAAATTATTCACTTACATAGCCCTTATAATGTACCCGTGAGAGGTTCGAAGTTATTCACTTATATAGCCCAGGTAATGTATCCGTGAGAGGTTCGAAGTTATTCACTTATATAGCCATTATAATGTACCCGTGAGAGGTTCGAAATTATTCACTTATATAGTCCTTATAATGTACCCGTGAGAGGTTCGAAATTATTCACTTATATAGCCCAGGTAATGTATCCGTGAGAGGTTCGAAGTTATTCACTTATATAGCCATTATAATGTACCCGTGAGAGGTTCGAAGTTATTCACTTATATAGCCCAGGTAATGTATCCGTGAGAGGTTCGAAATTATTCACTTATATAGCCCAGATAATGTATCTGTGAGAGGTTCGAAATTATTCACTTATATAACCCAGGTAATGTATCCGTGAGAGGTTCGAAGTCATTCACTTATATAACCCAGATAATGTATCTGTGAGAGGTTCGAAGTCATTCACCTATATAACCCAGATAATGTATCTGTGAGAGGAATGAAATGTCAATAAACAGACGTTTCTCTGTTTCGGTTAAGACATGCATTTCCCTACATTTCGATATCAATCAGTATATTGATAGAAAAATTGTAAAAAAAAAAATGTTTTGTAAAGTGTGGTAAAGAAACATTTGGCCTTAACTGACTAACGTATTTTTAAGGTTAAAAATAGCTTGGACAGGTTGTTTCGGTACATTCAGGAAGAAAACCACTAAATAAATTACAATCATTCTTGTTGAATTAAGTGAAAGCGTGTCCAACTCTCATAGCATCGAGATTTGGATCGCTTCCGGAAGACGAAAAAATAACTTAATATCTTTAAACAACTTATACAGATGAAACATGGCTACGCTGAGTTGTGTAACTCAATACACAATAAACAATCAACACATTCAGACTAAAGGAAAACCTGTTTTTAAACAAGTTAAAATGGCTTTAATCCAGAAACCTTCTTTTTCGTCTTCTATTACCACACATCAGGTAATATTTTGCACGAGATCAAGGTTTGAAGTTTTGCTTTTTTATGTTTTGAATTGTACCGTTAATCATAGTCTTCCTCCAAAAGCAATTATCGTTGGCAAATTTTAATTCTGTTACCGTAGTAATATGTATATTCTTTTCGTTCTTCTAAAGTTACAAAATGTAAGTTGTGCTATTTCTTTTCACAAATTTCGTTTCAGTTGGTCTGTGCTTTGTGTCTGCAGTTTAAAATTAAAACAGAAGCATTAAAAGGAAACGGTTGACCGTGTTTGGAAAATTACGCCAACTTGTAAAGTATTGCAAAAATGGGTCAAAAGTTAAGACGAGAAAAATAACACAGGTAGCTAGGTAATTGTTCTTTTTGAAATTATTCATTTATATGCGTTAGCACAAGTGGGTATCAGATGTTAGTTATGTTCGCCAATTGTCAATTAAAGGCTTTTACTCATATTTCTTAATAGTAGAAATATATACTGTGTTGTTGTTGGGCTTAGGATTATTCTTCAGCAGGCTTTTGTTGGCGATAAATTCAATATATTCAATTAATAATACCTACACCAAACAATCCTTTTATATCATGACAGTGGAACCGCAATAATAATATGTGAAATTAATTGCAATATTGATGGTACCTTTGTTTACTATATTTTTCTGTGACTTATATTTTTGTTTGTTATTATGCACAAATCTACGAAATGGGCTATTTGTGCTCAAACCACCACGAGTGTCGAAACATGATCTTTAGCATTTAACAGAACCAACTTATGGTTTGGAAAGTTAATGTGAGCCCAGTTTTGTTTATTCGTTTTTGTTTTTACTTTATATTGTGCTTTGTGTTTGAAATATTCAACTATAGTCTCACGCAATCATTGTTATAATTATATGACTATTTACATCAGTATGTTGACATCCTATCACATAGTTTTAAAACATATAAAAAGCATTCTTATTCTCCAGAACACCTTAATTTTCCGTACCTTAAAATTACATAGTCTAAGAACGTAAGCACGCAGTAAAATAAGTGGACTTTTATTTACTAAGGCAAAAAAACAAAACATGGACCACCAGAATTGTTGGTCAAAATCAGGTTTTATTTTCGTTTATAGTTTCAAAGTATGTACTCAGTCTTATGAAATATCTGTACTTTACGTTAAAGCTATTTCAGTTATACAGTTAATCATGATTAATTACACTAAAGTAAACTATATATAGAGCTTTTGATCTCAAAAATATCTACGCTGTATCGTGGCTTATAAGTGCATCAGTTTTATGTAATAATTCGGGCCTAATTATTATCATGTTAGGCTGTTGATCCAATATTCAAATACGTAAACTTAATATTTAATAGTAGTGCTCAAATTATATATATACGTCAATTTACAGTTCATTGATGAACAATTTAAAGTCGAATAGTGGAAAAAATATTGAAAATAGAAATATAAACAAAAAATTATAGTCCCTATTTAGCAAATATGTACATTTTTAACTCAACATCGTACTTTCTGAATCATGTATACATATATATATAGAGAGAGAGAGACAGTTACTGTGTACTTAGGTTTCACATTAGTTTCCTATACATGGTGTATTCAAACTTCCACAAACATTGTATGAAAATCAAGTGTATTTCTTTGTGTACGTCACCAGTCAAACAATATAAATGTAATTTAAAATCTATCAATATTTATATCAGTAACATAGTATTATATTGATCATATGAGCAGAATATATATATATGTAGAAATTATGGATTAAACAGACCTTAGGAAATAATCAGACAAAGTCAGAGGGAGCGTTTTTAGTTAGATGTGCTTATTAGCTGATCATCTCAGTCATTTCACTGTAAGCTTTGCTAGTGTCCCGAATTTATCAATTAGTTTATTAGATAGAATAGAAGTTATTCATCATTACACGATTCTGTGGATAGAGCTTGAACACTCGCTCATTTTTATTAATTGAAGGTTTTCATTGCGCATTTTAAGCACAAATTCTTTTAATTCTGAGGGAGAACCAGCACTATTCTTGCTAAAGATTATGTGTTTAGTAGTGTTTGCAGAATATCAAGGTCTTCTAAAGACCACAGACAATAGGGTATTCTCGTGCTTGAATGTGTATATCGTATCGCACTAAAGATAATACGATTAAAAAAAGTCATGAAATTCTCAAGCTCATGTGGCTCCAAGCCATATTTGGTCACGGTTGGCTAAGTTTTTAAGAAAAACTAGCGGAAGCGCCACATGGCGAACTGGGCGGGCAAACTACGTCACACAAGGTAAACAAAAATGGCGACAGTAGGTGAAGAGGAAGATAGATGTAATATGTCAATTGCACCGTATATGTTTGAACCAGAGCTTGCAGCTGATAAAGTTGACATGTTGGCCGAAGTGGACGAGGACTGGCAGTTGTCTGTTCTTTCTTGGTATGAAACTGTTTCAATAGTTATATGTTACAATGTCATAAAAGACTGTTTTACACTGCTGATGTCAGGAAAATGTGAAAGTGTGGTCACATGAATGATAATATAGTAAATCTATGAGTAAATTCTAGTCAATATTTGTTTTTTCAAGTGATGGATCTATATCTAGATGTAGATCTGATATCAGCTGATGGACTCCCGATACTGAATTCTGCGCATAATCCAATTTATATGCATATGACTAAGTAAACATTAGGACTGAAAAAGAAACATAGCTTGGATAATATTTCAATAATCGATATTGTATATCTAGCATTTTTTGTGTTACATATTAATATCTCCAATGAAATTTCATAAAAAAAGTGTTATAAACATGAACAATTTATAAAAAAGAACAGCCAATTGTTTGTCTATGCCCTTTTTATTTCTTTTTTTTTGGTTAAATTTATGTTACAGCACATCTTCTGGTGTCTTTATAAAATCTGAATGGTTGCTAGCAATTCTATATTGAACTTGAAACATTAGCTAAAACTTAAGCTTGCCCGCATGCCTCTCGTTTTTTTTTTAAATAGCTGATCAGACACGACTATCATCGCTGTTATTGGTCTGTAAACAAGAGCGGGATGAGCCATTGGCATGAGCCTGGCTGCTGCTCGCCGTGCTTGATGGATTTCCCTCAAACTTCGGATACACACTGAGCACTGCAATTTTCTTTAGCGACAGTTTTTGTTGTTGTTGTTGTTTTGCAAATCCCATATTAAATTGTAGTTTATTTTCGAAGTCTGATTCCAAAATGTGTTCACTGCGTGCATGGCAGCTTTCGGCGGACTCCATTTATCACGAGTTCTTGATCCAGGCAATGTGTCGTTTTCTGTCTGACTTAGGTGAAAACTCCTGCAGAGATATCGCTTTTTCCTTGGGAATGTTCCCACATCCATAAACAACACAGGGTAAAATCCATAGTTGTTTACTCACGAATAATTGTCTAGAAAAAACACAAAAAAAACGAATTATTTTCACGTAAACAAACCGACATTTTTCCACGCACAGAGAAGAAGCCGACCGCGACTAGCCTTGTTTACCTTGAGTGACGTCACTTGCTTCTAACTCAATTTTTCAACCAAGCGATCGCAAAGGCTGGCCGTTGCACTAACTTTGGGAGCTGGCAGGGCCGGGTCGTGGGCAGATTATCGAAAAATGACTTGGTCTTAATCTTTAACTTATATTTCTACGGCACTTAAATATAAATACAAACTTATTGTGTTTTTAACTGTCCGACGTCTTTAAAACTTTCACACTTACACTTAAATTCCTCGTGATAGTGTTTAGAGTAATAGTGAACCAATTTATTATATTAACCATCACTGGTTTTACCTCCCATTATTTTAGTTCCAATTACACATATAGTTAATGTTAGCTACATAACATTCCCAAGATTTAACGTTATTTATTACTTCCTGTATCCAGCTCTGTTGCAGAGGGTAGTTAAAGTAAGAGTACTAAAGTTTTTAGACACACCATAAATTATGTTTAGCATGTTATTTTCTCTGTATTACACTTAACACTTTCATTCACGATTAGTTAGAATTGTGAAATTTTCATGGGCAATTCAGGTATTATTATTTTTTTTATTTATTGTATAGTATCTTCATAAACAACAGGTTTTAGTTGTAGGATGGGAATATGACTGCTAGAGATGTGTCGAATACAGGTGCCACTTGCCTCTGGTACTAGACAGTAGGGGTGGCTCAGTGAATTTTCTTTAGTCTTTGTTGTTGTTTTTTTTTAATTTCGCACAAAGCTACACGAGGGCTATCTGCGCTAGCCGTCCCTAATTTAGCAGTGTAAGACCAGAAGGAAGGCAGCTAGTCATCACCACCCACCGCCAATTCTTGGGCTACTTTTTTACCAACGAATACTTAGATTGACCGTCACATTATAACGCCCCCACGGCTGAAAGGGCGAGCATGTTTGGTGTGACAGAGATTCGAACCCACGACCCTCATATTGCGAGTCGAGCACCTTAACCACCTGGCCATGCCTGGCCGATTTCTTTAGTCAAAAGAAGGCTAGGAAGGAACTGACAAAACAAGCATGTTAAACTAAATTCAATTTTTCTCAATAGGTTTATTCTATGACAGTAGCTCAAACCGACAGCTAGTCATTCTGTGTTCCCTAGGCAGGGCATAATATATTATTTATTTATTGTTACTTTCATTAACAATATTGGTTATACTATTTATTTTTATTCATTGTTTATTATTATAATTTTACTATAAGAAGTGTTTGCACTGTTAGCTTAGTAGACGCATTTAAGACTAACCAAAATGTTCTAAGCTGGCCGAACATCGTGATATATTATTGGGATTACGACCGAAAATGTCGTTAACAGCGACAGTACTCAATTGATGAAACAATGCGTTCTAATCTTTATCAGTAGAAACATGAGAAAAGTATATTTAATCAACTATGCTGTTAGTCAAACTGATTTTTAATTTCGCTCTAAATACATAGATAGCTCTGATCGGAAATTAACATTAATAGACCTATTGTGCAAAATGATTTATTAGTAATTTCGCTTTATTGATTACGTTTTGGAAGAAATTAGTTTGATAAGAATTAACTGAAGATGTGAGATTAAACAGACATCATTACGTTTCTCTATAGAAGTTTAAAAATAGCTACACTTTCCAAAACGGTTGTGTTTGTGAAACTTTCCTATGTCTATAAACTTTAAGGTTAATCTACTTTAATAAGAGCCACAATATTGTGGTGTGTGCTTTTTGGAGATTATATATATATAACAATACCGAATGACGAGAGTCAAATATCTCAGAACTATAGTTTATTTCTTAATTGATAAATGATAAAAAGAAAACGGTACAAGTTGGCCTAAAAATTGGTTGGTTGGTCAAAACCAAACGCTATATTTGTTTGATTTGTTTAAGAATTTTTCGCGCAAAGATACACAAAAAAAGGTATCTGAGCATATTGACATCATTAATTTTGAACTAATAGACAGTTAGTCAGTCAGCAGCACCCATCGCACATTCTTGAACTACATTTGCCAGACTGAATAATGAGATTAACGTCTCCCTTGTTGTGCACCCACAGCTTCAAAGTGCAGTGTGCGTTCTAGCCACTGGGCCACGCTCGTCTTCCAAAACGCTATTTATGCTTAAATAAATTACTAGCATCAACTACATACGGCTAAAAAACCAACATATTAATTCATATATAAGCTTAAATGTGCATAATATTTACGTAAAATAGTTGATAAGATGAAAACATTGAATAACGTATTGGTCAATTGAAACAAAAATTGACACTACAGCCATAATGAAGAAGTATATTAAACTAGCATCTAGGGGGATTACCCTAATTATCTGAAACTAAATCTTTAAATATATGATAATATACGTAGTAACCAGCTTCCTATGTGTTCATTGGAAATGCATGTTTCTCTAGAAATAAACGTGTTCATCGAGTAAGTAACCTGGAAAATTGTGTCCTATTAATGTTAAAAGCTCGAGTGATTTCAAGACATCCTCACTATTAGTTGTCGTGGTTACATTATTAATGAAAAGCTTGAAAGAGAAAACACTTAATATTCCTTTATAAGACAGCTCAACTTTTACCCTTGGGAGGGGTGTTTGGAAGCGGTTCACCAACACAATTGTTTTCAATTATCTTTATGTTCTTATATTCCTAGTCAATCTATAGCAGATGTACAATTAATGGCGTGAGTATAAAACATACAATTAGGTAGAAAACTTTGAGGCAGTATATCACGTGCGCGTTCAAGAACTAACATGAAAGTTGCTCTACCAGCACATACACACTCTCTATAAAACTAAATATAGGACTTCTCCCCTGGGTCTAATTCTCGTGATTACCAATACATTTTATGTGTATATGCTGGTTTCCATTGTTATAGAGCATACGTCATGTTGGCTAGTATTAACACTTAAGCCCAATGATTGCATTTTACAACGAATATAAAGTGATTAAATATTGCAACTACTCACATGTAAATCGAGTTTTATCCCAACAAAACACATTTTATTTTGTGTTATTTTAACTCTGTGCACAGTTCAGAAAATAACATGGCCCGCCATGGCCAGGTGGTTAGGTCGCTCTACCCGCAATCTGTGGGTCGTGGGTTCCAAACCCCCTACACCAAACATGCTCGCTCTTTCACCCGTGGGAATGTTATAATGTTACGGCCAATCACAGTATTCGTTGGTAAAAGAGTAACCCAAGAGTTGATGACTAGCTGCCTTCCCTCTAATTTTTCACTGCTTAATTATGGACGACTAGCGTAGATAGCCCTCGTGTAGCTTTGCGCGAAATCCATAACAAACAAACAAACAAACAAAATAACATTTTGTTGTTGTTGTTTTCTGCCTACCCTCATCAAGTGAGTAGGGAAACAAAGTCGACTGGTCATGAATGACATTATCTATAATACAGGATACCAAGCTAATCAAGCCAAATCAGATTGTTGAAGTTAATAATGGACCATGGAAGGGTTAATAACAGTTCGGTTTGGGCATATAAATGTATATTTCATAAATTTATCTTTCATATTAATAAGAAAAGAAAAAAAAACAACTCACGACAAACATACTTGTACGCCAATTTAGGCCAATTTTCTTCAGTTCATTTATAAATGCCCCCCTCCACACACACACACAGTGGCACAATGGCATGTCTGCGGATTTCAATATCCGTAGTGGGAAGAGCACGGATAGCCCTTTGTGTATCTTCATGCTTAATGACAAACAACAACACTTTTAAATTTATCTTACAAATTATTCAGAAATATCCTTTGTACATTTAGAACATAACGCTGAATGTTATTCAAGGCATGAGACCTATAGGAGGGTCAGGTACACTATGGACCTCTTCCTCCTTCCTTTTCTGTTGTCTTCTTTTCTCATGACACTGATGTACTAGTAATATACCCCTTTATTTTGCTTACTCGCGGAGATTTAATGTTTCTGGCAATTGTCTACAGATGTTTTGCATTAAAATAAACTTTTCGTCCATGTTCATTAAATGGGTACTATTAATTATAGTACTTATAGTATTTGGCACTTGTGTATAAAGTTAAAATCATAGACAATATTCAACGTTAAACTGGTACACAATTAAAAACATTTTATTTAGGCCTATCTGAGGATGACGTTGTAACGTAGAAACACGTAGAGTCGTCAACTTTTTGAAGGCCATATTAAGGCCTAAATAAAATGTTTTCAACTGTGTACCAGTTTAACGTTAAATATTATTTATGATTTTTTGGGTACTATTAACTTACAGATGCACACTAAGTTTATTTTAGAATAGATAGAACGATTTGTTTTGTTTCTTGAACTTCATGCTTAGCTACTCGTGGGCCTTCTGCGTTAGTTGTCCCTAATTCTGAAGGAACACACTAGAGAGAGAAGACAGCTAGTCAACATCACCCACCGCTAACTCTTGGACTACTCTTGTCAGATCGAATAGTGAGATTTGACTATCAATCTTATAACCCACCCACGGCCCAAAGTGCGGAAGGCGATATCGTTTGGGGGCATTAATTGGGCGCGAAACACAAAAAACTCAGACCCACAGTTCAGTACACTAACCACTGGGCCGCATATGGCCTAGCTAGTACGAATAATATTGTGTTTTTGTTTTTTAAATGCTGAGTGACATTTTTGATAAATAAACAAGAATAATAAACTGTAGATAAACAAGATTAAATAATCGAAAGCCAACCAGCATTCTTGGTTATTTGTTCAAATAATTTAAAGTCCTCCTTTACTGAAGACCAGAACACTGTATGACCGACGACGATTCGCAAGACATTTAACTGTTAGAACTTATTCCTTTATAACGTCTAACGTAGTTACATTTAAGAACATTTCGACTTTAGAGGCCCATTCTTCATTTCTTCGAACGTTAGAATTGTGATACTTTCCTAATTACCAGCAATTTTAAATTATTTCACTTTTTTCACAACACAAAAGGATAAAAACTCTATAATCCGAGCGCTTTCGAAAGCTGGACTTTTCTTCTTCAGGAGCATTCTGAGTTTGCCCCTGAAGAAGAAAAGTCCACCTTTCGAAAGTGCTCTAGTTTTGGGGTTTTTATTATTTTGTGTCAAGACTTCTTGAACCTACTTGTTTTTCTGACATCCACTTTTTCATGGTATTGCTTGCCTGCAATTTCTTCGAAGTTGGATTTCTTAGGGCTGTTAGAAGTGGTTTACCATGGAAATGCAAAGTGTAATTTCATTGTTTTATTGTGACAGGTGAAAACAATTAAAGCGTCCTTTCATTGTTTTGCATTGCAGGTATGTTTTACTTTATTTTCAGCACCAATGCTGTTTCAGCGATCGCCGGAACAGTGTCATTTCAGTTTCTGTCCAATACAGCTTGGCCAAATGGTTAGGACACTCGACTCGCAATCTGCGGGCCGCAGGTTCGAATCCCTGTTCCGCATGCTTGCTTTTTCAGCCGTGGAGACGTTATAATGTAACGGTCAATCCCACTATTCATTGATAAAAGAGTAGCCCAATAGTTGGAGGTGGGAGGTGATGACTGTCTGCCTTCCCTCTAATCTTTCATTCTTAATTTAGGAACGGCTAGCGCAGACAGCCCTCGTGTAGCTTTGTGTGAAATTCAAAACAAAACAATCCAATACACCTCATGATAAATTTTGTTACAAATTTTCTGAGATTTTAATGTGTTTAAGCCTTCAAAAGCCGAGCTTAGCCTAATGATTATCGTGCCTGGGAATAGTGCGTCCATAGTCAGTCTTTCTATAGCTTTGCGCACAAATTTTGAAACAAACAAACAAACAAGATAAGCCTCAATCTAGCAGGTGCAACAATTACAAAGAAACTAGAAAGAATGAACGTAGAGAGAAATAGATGTCGTCCAATGTCGCGTTTGCGGTAGGTGTGGTCGTTATCCATTTAAAATCACAGTTTTGTCTGTTTTAGTGGTATCACATGTCTGGGCACGTTGTCCCCTTACTACTTTATGTTAATAAAACAGTATTGTGATTGTGTAAACTTGTGTGTCACATGTCTGGGTACGTTGTCCCTTTACTATTTTATGTTAGTAAAATAGTATTGTGATTGTGTAAACTTGTGTGTCACGTGTCTGGGTACGTTGTTCCTTTAATATTTTATGTTAGTAAAATAGTATTGTGATTGTGTAAACTTGTGTGTCACGTGTCTGGGTGCAATGTCCCTTTACTATTCTATGTTAATAAAATAGTATTGTGATTATGTAAAGTTTTATGTCACATGTCTGCGTACGTTGTTCCTTTATTATTTTATGTTAGTAAAATAGTATTGTGATTGTGTAAACTTGTGTGTCACATGTCTGGGTACGTTGTTCCTTTAGTATTTTATGTTAGTAAAATAGTATTGTGATTGTGTAAACTTGTGTGTTACATGTCTGAGTACGTTGTTTCTTTAGTATTTTATGTTAGTAAAATAGTATTGTGATTGTGTAAACTTATGTGTCACGTGTCTGGGTGCAATGTCCCTTTACTATTCTATGTTAATAAAATAGTATTGTGATTTTGTAATGTTTTATGTCACATGTCTGGGTACATTGTCCCTTGGCCCGGCATGGCCAGGTGGTTAAGGTGCTCGACTCGCAATCTGAGGGTCGCGGGTTTGCATTCCCATCCCACCAAACATGCTCGTCCTTTCAGCCGTGGGGGCGTTATAATGTGACGGTCAATCGCACTATTCGATGGTAAAAGAGTAGCCCAAGAGTTGGCGGTGGGTGGTGATGACTAGCTG
>NW_013665879.1:573705-575770 GCF_000517525.1 Limulus polyphemus
AAACAAACAAACAAACATTGTCCCTTTACTATTTTATGTTAATAAAATAGTATAGTGATTGTGTAAACTTGTTTCCTATGTTTTATTTTATTACTTCAGTAAAAATGATGTTAAAAAATATAATTCATATAATTTTTAACAACCAGACACTCACAAGTTAGGTAAGTCCTCGCATCTTCCGCTATTAATGTAGTAATTTTTCTGTAATTCATTGACCTTATAAACAACAGCTTTACAACCAAGAAGTTGAACAATAGCGTGAAAATACATCCGGGACCTCTAATGGCAATCTAAAGAACAGCGCACAATTTTTTACAGCAACTAACTTTGTCTTTTGTTGAGTAACGTTCTAGTCTTCCTTCTCTGACCAAGTACAATACCAGTAATCACCTATGACTATTCTTCTTTCATCCTATTACGGGTGAAAAAAGAGAGAAATATTACAAGCTTTTTTCCACAAAGACAAAAAATTAGACGTCACCTAAAACAGTAAAACGATTATAAATATATGTGCCACTGGTTTATACGAAAACAATTTACATTTTATCGCGATTTTTCAACAAAAACTGACTGTATTAAGTTATAATAATGTGTGTATATATATAATACACTTAAGTTACGTAAAATTTAAAGAAATCAGCAGATTATTTATTTTGGTTGCTTAATATGAGACAAACACAGAAAAATGACAAATGTTTGATTAATAATTTAGAGACGAACTCCATTTAGAATAATAAAAAAAATCAACATTAAACGCCTGGGTCAACATTAAACACCTTGGTCAACATTAAACACCTTGGTCAATATTAAACGTCTAGGTCAACATTAAACACCTAGGTCAACATGAAACACCTTGGTCAATATTAAACGCCTAGGTCAACATTAAACACCTGGATCAACATTAAACGCCTGGGTCAACATTAAACACCTTGGTCAATATTAAACGCCTAGGTCAACATTAAACACCTGGGTATCTTACTTACTTACCATTAAAGCCAACTATGCCTGATTGTAAGATTGATACTGATGCTAATATATTTCTTCACTACTATAATTTAGGGATATAATGAAAAGCTTTGCACACAAATCATTGTATACTACGCAGTACTTGAATCAAGTCTGTAGATTAATAGTTTATAACCACCTACTAAATATGAACAAAAAATCAGCGCTTTGAAATATCAGTAAAAGTTTATCTCCCACTATACAGTAGTGTGTCGTCTGTCAGTCAGTCAGTCAGTAGACACTAAAATGACGCCACATAAGGGACGCTTGACGTTGCAATTGGTACTGTTGTGATGTCAGTGAAACGCGCGCATGCCATGAACGCGAGAAGAATTAAGCACTCTGTAAGCTACAGCACAGCATGACACATGAACTTCAAAAGCAAGAAATAAAAGTGTTTGTTACTCTTAATTTTGCTTTTATTTACTCTTGAAACAGAGCACTTTCGGGGACCCTGCGGAAGTATATCTAGTATAAATTCTGGTAGGCACAGATTTGTAGTTTTACAAATGAGCTTTTTAATTAAGCCCATAAAAATTCCAGATCGTCTCACTTAACCATTATTTTTGCACTTCTTAGAACATCATTATTTAGCGTTGTTCTTTTCAAAATTTTATTTTAGACGATCTTTACATGTTTATAACTAATTGGCAAACTTATAGCCAGGTCCGTGCTTCTAGTATTGTTTGTTTCGGATATTTGTGCAAAGATACACAAGGATTATCTACGCTAACCGTCTTAGTTTTGAGCTGATAGAAGGAAGGAAGCTAGTCAACAGCACCGAGCCGCCAACACTTGGGCTACTCTAATCGAATATTGGAATTTCACTGTCATTATTACAAAGCCCCACGGTCTTAAAGTGCGGAGTGCCATTTTGCGGCAACGGGACGGGAACCGGGGATCTTTAGACTAATAAACCTGCACACTGACTGCGTAATATTTAATACGACGATTTTTGGTTGTGTGTAGTTAAGCGCAAAACTATACAATGGGCTATCTGTGCTCTGCCCACCACGTTGTAAGTCCGCAGACATGCCGCTGTGTTACTGGGGGGGGGGGG
>NW_013665879.1:576595-612373 GCF_000517525.1 Limulus polyphemus
AATTAATTATTGTAGTATTTTTATAGATTGTAACTGGATAGACAGCAGGTTAATTTACAAGGTGTGTTTTTTTCATGTTTAACTTGCTTTTGCACACGTCGTGCTCTATACTTACTATTTCAAAGGCAGAGCGTGATACAGTGGTTAGCATGCCAGTCTATAGGCCTATGGGTCTATGTTGTTACTGAGAAAAAAATCAAGCTGCGCAACTTTGGATCATGGGTGCTTTATAAAGGTAACAGTCAAAACCCATTTTCAGTCAGAGAAGAGTAGTTATAAAGTTCGGTGTATAATGTTGACAGTTACAAATTAGGACGGTTAGTGCACGTAACATTTGAGTAGCTGTATGTGCAAATACCCGAACAAACTATTTCTCGAGGGAAAGCCCCTCAGAAACATGTGTTACTTAGGCTACTCGATGCACATCTGTTACTTCTGGTTTAGACTAAAACCTGAAATGTGAAGAAGAATAACGAAGAGAGAAAAATAAAGCTACGAAAAGAAATGCTACAATAACCTTCACGTGTCTAATTAGCAAACAACTGTAGAAATATATATCTATATGTTAATATGTAAGCGTGTCTAGCAAATATTAATCAATAAACAAAGTAAAATAGCTGGATGCCTATGATATATAGATGGCGACACCGTTAACTGCAAATGACCATGAGATTTTCCAACACGAAGAAACACCTGCACGTTCATTAAATTTTAATTTCTAACCTGCATGCTTCTTCCGGCTACAGTTATTGCAGGAATGGGTAGTACTTTTGATTCTATGTGTCCATCATTATGATTAAGAAACCTCGTATTCACGCGCTTTTACATGAACTTCGGATGTTAATCTTATAGCAAGCATCATGGAACTTTCACAATTTTCAGCCGTAAAAAAAAAAAAAGTTTGCAAGCCTAAAGTGCTAGAACATTTTTCGAACAAAAGCCTTACATGTATTACTAGGAAACATACTAACCTATTTATACTAAGTTGTGCTAAGCACTAAGTACTTACTGTGTACTTCTTAGCTCACGTTGTAATAGATAAGCATGAGACTTTTCCATATGGTTTGTAAAAAGTAAAAACACTAAATTCTTCGGTTCATTTTTGAACTTTTTTTTTCACATAACATACTATTATTTAGTCACTCTTTTGTCAAAAGTACTGCTTTTTTATTTTCAAAGAAATAAGATTTAAAAGATGTAAAAAAAAAAGATTTATGCCGAGTGCTTACGTAAGATTGCTCGCAGGATTAAAGGAGATGAAGAGATGGAGGATGGACGATAATTCAAATTCCTATATCTACAACAACAAAAAAAGGATTCTTAAATATGCTCACTGTGTGGAAATTCTTTTAAAAGGATTTTGTCTACATCAAATAAACTTAATCTTTCTTGAAACCAAAGCGACACCTACGGCATCCTCGTAGAATCACATGGTTTTAGGGCAAAATACACAAAATAAATATTTGTGGCGACCAGAAATAAAAGTAAAGAACGTTTTAAAAGTTCTAAATTCAATATAAATATAAATAATTCTTACCCGACAGTCTAAAAAGTACATAAAATAAAAATACTAAATGCAGGGTAAAGTGGTTTTACATGTGAATTGTTCTTCTATATACATCCTTTCCCCCCCCCCACCACCACACACACCATAAGTACGAGAAATTTGTTATTGCTGTATTAATACTGTGAACATTTCTAGCTTAAGCCTAAGCAATACATAAAAACATCTATTTTCGTACAGGAAATCAAGCAGTCTGCAATATGTCACCAGGTAGGTTGACGAACTTACAATGCTAAAATCTGAGGTTCGATTCCTCGCAATGGACAAAGCACAGAGAACCCATTGCGTACCTTTACTCTATGAAACAAGAGCAATCTTTAATGTTTTTTCGACTTCTTGTAATGAGTTAAATATACACGAGTTACACAGTGTTCATTCACAAATTTATTCTCAAGCAATGCAAGCTACATACAGTTAAACATATGCAAGAAGATAAATACAAATTCTTTGGTCTTAATCTAAAACACCACACAGGCAACATTCCTTACGAGGATCTCGGGAACTTAATTTCCGGTCCCAACCTAAGGACGAGAAATAGTGATTTGGGTGGTTCAAAACATGAATTATTTAATGGAAGTTTTGATAAAAACGAATAATCTTTGCCTAACGACTTCTGAAATCATTTAATAGATTATAAAATGTATGGTTTATGGATTATAAATTCTACTTTTGAGATATATATATCAAGCGTTAAACAACCAAAATTGAATATACATATTCTTTAACTTTTGATAAGCCTTAACTTTACTATAAATGCTTCCAAATCAGGAGTCTTTTGCTCACCCTCTACTGTATATCTTTATAAGTTAATTACCTTGATTTTATTCTTAAATATGATAATTAAGACCTACAAGTAACCATAGAAATCACCAGTATCTACACTAATATCCTACTCCAATGTTCCAAGAACTATGCTAATTGACGAAATTTTCTTTTTTTTTAGAATTTTTGACAAACAATTTATTAAACAAAAATCACTTGCATAAGTATTTGTTTTAAACTTAAAAAATCCAGTAAACATGGCTCCAACTTATGACAGAATTTCGTATTGGTTCAGGCATCCAAAGTGAATTTTAGCAACAAAAAAAAATTAACATGGATCCCAGGTTTAAAAACTTGTTGTTGATAAACTTACTCATACTAAGACAGATTATCTTCTTTGGTCATGCGCAATAAAAACGCTAGTAACGTTTTATACATTGGTCATGCGCAGTGTGAGCAATATAACCAATTCTAGCGTTATTTCATTTCATTATCCAGTACGATTATACAAAAACAAAAACTTAGGTCGTTCAGAAAAAACTTGGTTGATTACGTCTTTTCTACGAGCCCAAAAGCAGATTTGAATTTACGTATGTAGATAGAGAAAAACACGTAACAAATTTTGTTCTTATAATTTTTAACAATTCGTTTTAGCTACATCTGTATATACAACTGCGTGCATTATCCCTTCCATCATATTTTGCAGTTGATTATCTATCTCTATTTCAGCATTTGTTTCTGTATTTATCTATCAGTTAGCGATATATTCATCAGCCGATATTCATCTATCCATTCGTTTACTTATTAGTTTATCCAACTATGTACCTGATACAAATTGTATTTATCTGTTACAACCAGAGCTATTAGAGCGTGGAGAGCCCGTAAAAAGGGCGTGTTAGTTAGTGTTCACGTAATAGCTATTTGTACATTTCAAGAAAACACCTGGTTCTCGGCTCCGCATGGATCTCAGTTCTCTAGCCACAGGGATGTCAAATGATGGTCTACAGCAGTGATGAAGTAGTCTTATCAGGATCATTGATCTGTCACCCAGGAGATTGATAGGAACAGGGTCTCGTGCTACACAGGAACACGGGTTACGTTATTGAATATCCGAATCCAGCTTGGTTGAGTGCTGGTGGCCGTTAGGTGTATAAGTCAAGTGAACGTCGTTCTTAACAAAAAATGTGTGACACCTCACAGAAAAATGTCTTTCCTTGACTTATTGAAGACAGCAGGGTGCATGAATGGAACTATGTAGGGCCAAGTTTAGAGGCATAGAAATCATCCTTAGGGGTCAACAAAGATGAATATCCCTACAACGTTCATTGACGAAATATCGTCATTCGTAATATACAATATGTTCAAAGAGACGGTGAGTTCTTGCTTAATGACGGGCTTTCATTAAGTATTTTTTTGTTGCTTCATCAAAACAACGTTATACTTTACAAAGATTAGCCTGGAACAAAGGCACTTTAACGAGGTCGTGATGCTGGGAGCCGATAAGTTGGTTTCGGGTGAGAAATGTCGAGTCAGAGAAAAGCATCACACGTACAGCAGCTAATCGAAGGGATGCCATTACTCACATAACTTGTCAAAACACCGAGCACTAGACAATAACACCAATACAATCTTCAACAGAGAGTATCTGGATATCTACACTGACATATATTATCAGATAGTTAAACACCCGTGATATCATGCTGAGACCCTTCCGCCAAGGCTGGAAAATTAGATATTTTCCCACAACATTTTGAGAATATAAACATCTGTTACAAATACACTATCACACCTAACAATCTCCTAAACTACTAACAGCAACTTAAGTACTGTTGAACAGGTGAGGACTCAGGATTCAATTTCTCTCTATTTTTCTAACTCTAGAATATACATCAGTAGGTTATTCGTCTTACGGCTAGCGGTTATCTTCCTTATTTTCATTTTCTTAAATCGTGTCTCCTACTTTTCACTATCAACTGCATTTTGTAACATGAAATATCGGATTACTCTAATAAAAAAAAACAGGGTTACTTTTTATACTTTAATGTTTTCTTCCCCCGTAAACAAGTAACTAAATAGTTCTTTTTTGGTGTTTTTTAATGTTTATCTTCTCTTTAATACGCTTTTTTTTTGAGTTACAAAACACTTTATTTTAGCTCAAGAAACGAGAATATTTTATATGTACAAGTTATATATAAAGTAAAGTGTGAAATGAACTTCAGAATTCCATATAGTAGCTAGGCCTCCAAGACAATAATTGATCTTGTAGAAATCAAAGTGTTCAAGAGTAAATACTAGAAACTTTAACACACCGGAATACTTTGTAATTTTGTGTCAAAGAACGAAAATTTTCAATGGTGTTGAAAATCCATAATGTCGTTTAAAATTTATTTCTGTTTGTTTCGCAATAAAAAATTAATTATTGCGAGATGTCAGATAATAAAAGCTGGATTAATTAACAAAAACCAGTTTGGGGGAACATCAGCTTCACTAATTGTCACGAATACCATACTGAGCTCAGAAAATCTGAGGCCTTAGGGTTAGTAACCCCAAAACGCATTGAAATTGAAGGAAATAGACCGTTATGAAAATAATTTGAGGACAGAATGGAAATTGTGACATACACTGGTCTTCCAAATTTATCCGGACCTCTATCGGTTCTTCAGCTCATTACTTTACTCATATATTGTAGTAGCACCACCTTGTGTCTGCATAATTCTGCGAGCTTGCTCTCGGCTAGGTGTCAACTGGAGGTGGCTGCAGTTTGTTTGAAAAGCTCGACCAGGTGATGACAACTTGAAGATTGTGGTTTAATCTTTTGAACTACACCCTCTAGATGCTCCTACACATGCTTTATATACAAGATAAAATCTGAGCTCTGGAAAGGCAGTTCATTCTAAAATATTTATATTATTTATTTGAACCTATGTATGGATTGTACAAACATTCTTGTTGGGGGTAGTTTACCTCTTAAACAACACATCAGCCTGCTGACCGAAATTTGTTTAATAGCCCCTGGAACGTGTTCATTTAATAACTCTTGACCGTCAATATTTAGACATTTCACAGACAGCTCCAACGTCCAATATGCTGGATGCAGCCTAAACCATAATAGGGCATAAAGTGCTGTAAATCCTAGGGTTTAAAAGGTTAAAAATCACTTCACAATCAAAGTAATTACAACAAGTAACGTACTGTAGTTTCATATATCTAAAATAAAAAAATAAAAAAAATGAAACAGTGATAATCCCACGCAATATTATCAAAACTAATTTGAATCCGATACTCTGTCGAATGACACGAAAAAAAGAAAAAAATCTCTTTTATCATCTGAGCTAAAGAATTAACTTTGTAGATACTACCATAAAAACACTTTACAATCACTTAACTTTTTCGGTTACTGCGACAACTACCTTTAAGGTTCCATTTTCATTTTGAATGCAGATTACTAATCTGTGATAAAAACGGCATCTATATTTAAGTTACAGGCTTGTATACACTTAATAAGTAATTATCGAAAGCTTGTAAGACTATTTCAGAGAAACGTTGATCTAGTTAAAGATGCAAGGTATACCAACTATGTAAATTTTCGTACCGTCGAACCACCTAGTGAGAATTTACTTTTCTAAAGTCACTAAATATCACGTTCGTATATGATTCGTATATCACAACAGCTACTAAATAATACAGCATTTAGTAACGAACAACCGATCTGTCAATCACTATCCTAACGTTTCGTATGGAACTAACTATGTACAATGTTTTTTAGTGTTATCATATTCAATATTAGAAAACTTTTTAGCTTTTTTCGTCTACCGACTGTCTCGTTTCAGACTTATTTACATATAAAAATCATTGTCGAATACAAGCTTCAGCGCCCAGTTTTCAAACGCATAAACAGATTATTAATCACTGAAAGTTTAAAATAATTCAAATCCTAATGACACCATTACCTGAAACGTCTATAGATTTATCAACATTACAAAGTACCAGAGACATGTTTTTATTCTTGTCTAACGTAGGTTTAGTTATTTAAAAAGTGCCTTACCAGCCGTTGCTGAGATTAGAATGAAGTAACGTGGTAGCCAGGTAGTTTGAATTGATACAAAACATCTCATCAGCAGTCACTTCAGGTTAGATGGTAGAGCCTTCGTGGAACCTGCAAGATGTTTGTTTGTTTGTTTTGAATTTCGCGCAAAGCTACACGAGGGCTATCTGCGCTAGCCGTCCCTAATTTAGCAGTGTACGACTAGAGGGAAGGCAGCTAGTCATCACCACCCACCGCCAACTCTTGGGCTACTCTTTTACCAACGAATATTGGGGTTGACCGTCACATTATAACGCCCCCACGGCTGAAAGGGCGAGCATGTTTGGTGTGACGGGGATTCGAACCCGCGACCCTCAGATTGCGAGTCGAGCCACCTAACCACCTGGCCGTGCCGGCCAACCTGCAAGAAATACCAGTTCAATCCTAGAAAAGCAACTATTGGGTTACAACAGATGCATTTAAAAAAAACATAAAATATCTTGATATTAATATAAATAGCCAATTGGAAACATATAATCAATGTGAAAATAGATGTAACATACAACATTTAATGATTTTGGCTTAATGTTTAACGTGTCGTGCTGCGAATCAAAGGGTCCGGGGTTTGAGACGTGATGCCGTTAAACACGCTTCTCAGTTTCAACTTTGGACACTTTATAAAAATGGCAGTCAAACCCGGTTTTCGATTCAAATATGTTGAAAAAAGCATTTGTGTCAAAATTTCTTCTGGCTGACTGAGATCCCTGTGGTCAGTAGTTAAAAATTACTGAAGACTATGCCTTTATCCCTTGGGCTCTGACCTGTTTATTTATCTTACGTACGCATAAGATGTTGTTCGGGTTAAAAATCACGAATCAGATTTCGTTTAATAATGCATATCCATGCACATCCGTCTACAAAACACCAGCACATCAGATTGTTTCCAAAAACGACAACTTAACCTATAAAATATATACGTAATTGGTATCCTCACGAGACTCAGGTATAGACGTGACATCGCTGAAGAGACGGAGTGGGGGAGGGGAAAGTCCGTTCCAGCTGAGCCTTTCTTATTCAAGATGTTGTCGTCTAAGTAAATACCCTTCTGTTCTTTCTGCATTCCATAACCAAAATACCAGTTGTTGTGTTTTATCTTTTTTTATATATTTACACTATTATCCTACAATTACACCGAAACACACACACACACACACATAGAATATTTTATTATCGCCAAATTATTGTTCCATTATGTTTTTATTAGTTCTAAGCCAGCATTGGAACAAATTCACAAATTTCACAAGAGTGTTTTAAAATTGTTTGTTTTTAAGTTAAGCACAAAGCCACACAATGGGCTATCTGTGCTCTGCCCTCCACGGGTATCGAAACCCGGATTCTAGCGTTGTAAGTCCGCAGACATTCCGCTGTGCCACTTTGGAGCATGTGTTTTAAAACCCGAAGTATATAAATCGTATGAATTTATAATACCCACAGAATTATAATATGAGAACTGTTTTTTTTTTTGCCCAACAATAACGACTATAAAATGACATTAATTCCAGGTGTACATTAACACAATAATCGCTTCGCTGATTTGGTAGACACAGTAACATATCTTGTTCAGGTTTAGGGTCACGTAACATGATCAACTATGGGTTTTGCCATGACGTACACCTCTGTTTCAGAAGTACCTTTTATTGTAGTAAAGTGATTGTGTAGAGTCCACGTCACGCCATTTACAAAACACTATTCACAAAAATTCGTTGTGACGTGTCGCTGCGGTGAATGAATTGGGACAATTGACTTCCAACAGTAAAGAAACTTGGTACCAAAATCGTATTGTTATAAAGTTGCGTGAAAAGAGCGAGAGAGAACAACATGAAAAGATTTACTAATATTTAAAGGCAGAAATAACTACCCGTGCCCAACTCATCCTTACAGAAAATAAAGCATTTTGTTCATTTTCTTTTCCTCTGTTCGTGTCCTAGTGAAAACCGCGTCAACCAGGAAACGCCCCCTGTCAGTAAAAAGGAACAATATGGAGACTCGAGCCTTCAACAGAAGCATTTGTCAAAGGGCCCCCATAGCTCGTGTCGTATAGGGAGCGTAGGGAGACTTTCTCACATAAATACAATACTCTATGGTAAACGGCCCTTTTCTGATGGTTAACGCGATAATGAACCCTAACAAAGGAATTGACTTCGTTTTCCTCGCGTATCTGTGTACGATGTTGTTCATCTTGTTCTATACAAGAGCAACAATTCCAGTATTTCAAATAAAAGGTTGACTTCGTTTTGAATAGATGGAAGACACTACATCCGGCTTGACTCACTTGACAACACACAGGAACAAAGTGAACTTTGTCAATTTCACATTCTTCTTTAAGTGCCACACGTCTAGGAATTACCTACCACGAAGCACTAGATAAACTTTCGTACACTTTCCCGAACATCACCATAAAACTGCACTCGATGGGACCCTTTCCTTCCCTGGTGGGAAACGTATTGCGCGATACTCGGTTTCGAATATTACACACCAAGTAGGCTTTCTAGAGAATATCATGAGTGCTTAGTTTGGTTACACACTACGCAGTGCTTTACGCAAACGGATAATTCGGAATGTAGCTTCATCGTTGGAGATTAACCGATTAATACTTATGTAGTTACCGGATGACTGTTGGCAATACTTACGAATGTGATGTCAATTTCATTATAAGAAATCAACGATTCATGACAACAAGACAGTTTAATTGTTTTTGTTTTTAACTCATAACGAAGGTGCATTAATGTGTAGAAAAAAATATATATACACACAGTCAGGTCTTTACGTTATCCAGGTTTTTCAGTACATTGTTGCCGATAAAGGCTCCCGTAAAAGATTGTTTGTTTGTTTGAATTTAAGCACAAAGCTACACAATGGGCTAGCTGTGCTCTGCCCACCACGGGTATCGAAACTCGGTTTCTAGCGTTGTAAGTCTGCAATTAAAGAGAGTGTATTCAACTTAGGGAACAATTCTTACAAGACAGCTAGAATCACGAATTATTGTACATAACTTTGTTGATTAAGTTTAGTACAAATCTGCCCATCCATTTGGAGGTGTTTATAGCATAAATAACTTAATGTATAAGTACAGCAGAAAGCTGCAGTAGACCATCAATGACAGCTATAACTAATCATGTACTTGAAAGTTACAGTATGGAAAACGGTATGTCTCCATAGCAAGTAAAAACCTCTAACACCTTCAATTTCTCAGCTCATTGTTGCGGTTTCTGTAAGTCAATGTCTATTTCGCACACGACAGTTGTTTGATTTGCAAGATTCCGTTCTTAATTTTTTCTTGAATGTTTGTATTTTTTATATGTGTTCTGTATGGTTTCATGACTATAGTGTTTTTTTTTTCTAGTGTTACATAACTAATGTGTTTTGGTACGAATTATTGAGGGCATTTATATGTTTGTAAATGGTGGATATTTTACTTACACGTGAGCAAACTTTGTGTGCATTTATTAAGTTTTACTCGTTCTTTTAGAGCAAAGCTATCTCTTATATTCACCACGAGGAACTGAACCCCGAATTTTAGCACTGTAGGTCTGTATACTTATCGCTGTCCCACAGAGAGGGGGGTGCTATGCGTTTTGAAACACGTTTCTCTGTAAAGTGTCTTTATAATTAGCTCTAACCGTGTAAAATGAATGCACTCAGAATCTGTTTTGTAGTGTCCCCCGGTAGGAAAGCGGTAAGTTTGCAGGCTTACAACGCTAAAATCCGGGGTTTGATTATCCGCGGTGGGCACAGCAGATAGCTCAATATGGTTTTGCTCTAAAACAAACAAGCAAGCAATCTGTTTCGTAGTACAAGAATTAGCAAGCATTTTATTAATTTCATGGCGATACGACAGACTTTCGAAAAAAGTTTGAAACATTGTACTACTATTGCTATTATATCAACAGCTAGAAGCTGATAGGTTAGAATTATTTGAGAATGATCGAATTCATTGCGCATTTATGTTTAGAAATGTACTAAATCATTCAAGTTAAAATGTCTGAAAATAACTATTTCAGAATTACGGCACATTCTAAATGTTGCTCTTCTTAAAGTGATTTCACCTAATTAATGATCCTGCCAAATTAAAACTTAATATACTGCACAAACTTATAATTTTATATATTTCTATTAAACAGCTGATGGCTTAATCCATGGTGTAGGAAGGTGTGAGCAAGTAGGGGTGCTTGGCTAGACATGCAGACTTTATAAGATAGTTATGTTTATGTTTGTTATGTGTGTTATTAATTTCGCGCAAAACTACACGAGAGCTATCTATGCTAGCCGTCCCTAATTTAACAGTGTAAGACGAGAGGGAAGGCAGCTAGTCATCACCACCAACTCTTGGGCTACTCTTTTACCAACGAATAGGGGGATTGACCGTCACATTATAACGCCCCACGGCTGAGAGGGCGAGCATGTTTGATGTGACGGGGATTCGAACCCGCGACCTGCAGATTGCTTGTCGAGCGCCCTTACCGCCTGGCCATGCCGGGCCTTTACAAGAGATATTGAAAGTATAAGAAGCTGCTAAAAGCAGCTCAGTCTACGGGGATCTGGGGGCATGCCCCTTAGAAAATTAATACAATAATATAATTTACAGTTGCCATATAAGTCAAATATGTAAAAGTGGGGTCCTACAGCACCCCCGATTCCGACGCCTCTGGTTGATGATATAAATAGTGCCTATACCTACTCCTGCCCCCTCCCCCAAAAAAACTTAGTACGAATGAGCATACTGCACAAACTTTTCATTTTATATGTATTTGTAATAAATAGCTGTTAGCCCAACAATCCTAATATAAGCTGACGTAAATAATATGTATATACTGTTGTTTCTATTACTGAACATATATAAAACTATAAGTTAATTCAAGCTAATATCACGAAATACTGTAGATATTAGGTATTATTGGATTAATAATATAATTTGATATTATATAAACTCATTGTGGATTAATGAGTATACTGCTAGCTTTTTATGGAAGCATTAGTTTGGCTTTTGTCTTTCTTTAGTGTATTTTAGCAAAGAAATAGCAGCTCAGAATCGTATTTAGCTAATCATACTATGTTTTTAGTCTAAGATTATTTATAAATTATTTCTGGCTGCGTTCCAACCCAACACGTAATCTCTGAAATTCTCAGTGATTTACGGTATACAAAGGGTAATTGGCACTCTCTTTGTGCTTGTTTTGTGACTGAAATCCACCTCAGGTTGAGGTGCAAAAAGAGTCTAACATGATAAATGACATTTCGTGTTATGATTTAAGAACGTTTCGGGATTTCCATGCTTATGCATGGAGATAAGGAATGGAAAACTGAAAGTATAATATAAAAAGTTAAAACACGTGTACACTTGTAAAACAAAAACTAAATTATTGTTGTAATTAATTTATTGATAGAGTAGAATGGGTAAATTTAGAGTTAGAATGGGTAAATTTGTGAACAATATTATATATTATTTTGCCCAGGTTAGTAGTATTAGTAAAAAAATAATAATAGAATACAAGTAATTTATCACAAGTGTAAATGTTTGCACTCTGAAACTGCTTCAACTCACACAACTCTCAAAATATCTCGCACACTATCCCGCCGTCACACTACTACACTCTTACAGATAAGGCTCGACCTGGAGTCTACCAGATTATGTTAATTAGGAGATAATCTGTATTGTTCCGAAACCCATCCCCAACAATACCTCTCGGGATTAAAACCCTATACGAAGCTAAAAGACTAACCCATTAGTTACTGCACGAAAGGTAATTTTAACCAATTGGGTGATATGATCTTCACACCACGAGCGTGCTTTTCTTGTTGTCGTTGATAAAGCTCATCCATGATCATTTGAGATGCTGGTGCTGGAAATTTGTGAAACTGGACAGGAGTAATTATTTTCTTAGTGGTAAATGTGCAAAATACGTACATCAATAGAAGCCGTTCAAGATCGAATATCTGGAACTACAAACAGCTTAAAATATTTTTCGAACAGTCCGAAAGTTTATATTAGTTGAAGGTTGCAGTCAAGAAAGTTATATTGTTGAATATTGTTAAGATATTCAACCATTTTTCACCCCATCTGTAACTGGTTTAGCATAAATCTGATCATCAGAGAACTTGATGAAAATCTTCGTAAAAGGAGCAATTTCAATAACTGTTCAATCAACACAAGAAAATGTAATGTGTTATATATATATGTAGTGAACTACAAAGGACTAGCTCAGGTCGAGTTTGGGGTTTCATACTTACGCAGGGAGATAAAAAAATGAAACATACTGCACATCTGTAACTGGTATAAAGTTGGATGAGCAATATCGTTTACAATTCTTGTCCTTTAACTAAAGAAGAAACAAAATCACACACATATCTATTATCATAATGTGATAGCATGCTCAATTCTCACCATATCAGTTGTTGTTCATTCAATTTGATAGAAATAGAGTCTCTACCATTATTACTGTGTCTGATGAGCCCTAGTATTGAGCGAAAGGCCTCGTCAACACGGGGTATGGCAAATGTAATGTGGTTACCTTATTGTTATACAATCTTCTTTACGTTCACTCACAAGTTATTAGAAACGGTAGCAATGACATGCAAAGTAAAAAAAAAAAAAACTCTGTAAACTGTACATTATGTATCTTACGCAGCTATGCCACGTTTTTGGGCGTTTTTGACCACCCCCTGTTACTCTAATCCGTCCTTTATGAATAACAGTCTGGCTCACTAACCGATCAGTTTCGGACACAAAAGAGATCATTGCAGTTAAAATAGTTGTTATTTAACAAAGGTTTTATCATTTGTCATGCGATAAAGAAAAATTTATCTTTCAATAAACCAGTTTATATTTACGAGAGAGAGGTCTTAAAATCGTCACATATTAACTATATAATGATTATCTATTATACCAACTCTTCTTTTTACAGGGAGAAGCGAGTATAGTCGTATCTCTTCTGCTAATATGATATCCGTTGATTCATTCACATCGGTGAACGTGTTGTTTCTTTAGATCTCGTTATGAAGAACATCGCGCGAGACGTATACGACCGGTGATTAGCCTAGATAATGATTTTTATCAGTTACAGGTTTTCTGATTGGGTCGCAAAGGAAGAAATGTGGTAATTGTTATTCATCTATCTATCAGTTTATCTTTCTATCTCTTTCTTTATGATTTTCCTCTGTGTCTTTTCCTGTCTTTTATTTTTCTGATTCTCTCTGTTAAGAAAACTGGTGTGGTATGGACTCGCGTCAGCTTTTATTAACCCGATTTTACAACTGTTTATGCACCAGATTTCTTGAAGGTCCATGACTTTGTGTTGGCTAAAGGTCTCTAATAACACACGAGTCATATTAAAAAAATTAAATCATAGCAATTAGTCAAACATATTACTGTTAAGACACCTATGTATTTTACATAGGAAGGGAATAATCTTCAACCAATATTTTCGTTCAGTTTCTTGGTTTTTTTACTGAGTGTTTTAATATGGAAAATCATAAAATTACTAATTATAATGCAATGTTTGGATCCCACCGGTATTGAACGATTATAAAAACTGATCGAGTAAGTTTATTACTGAATCTAAAAGATGTCAATGCTAGCTGTTTTGCTTTGAGCTTCCGCTCTCTCTCTGTCCCTTGTGTCCTGAAGGTTTTGTAATGAGCTTCAGTTCCCAGATGACCAGTAATCTTGACCAGCAAGTGCCTCGTTGTTTGGTTTTTATCACGTATCCGACATGGTTGGCGACGTGAGCAATCTAACTGGCGGCAGACCGTGATACTGCGCCTTCGGGACGGAGCTAGATACGCGGGCCACGCGACCGTCGTCTCTATCTTGTCGCAGTGACTCGAGACCTCAGCGAAAATCCCCTTAGAGCGACTGTGTTACAATATCGTCAATCCTGCGTACACGGACGTTAAAACACGTCGACCTATAGGAAACAGGCCCTAATTTCGTCACTGATAGTTAACATTTTACGTAAGGCGGAACTGTGATTTCACTGAAAATTTTATCTATTCCTGCTGATGGTCCTTTGCACATGGCCCTAGGCTTGAAAAGTCATTACCGGCAATCTCTTGGCGTTTTCCGGGCAGAAGGTTACTTTACCAATCGGCTACTTAGGTCGGCGTCAGCCTGGCAGACTACAACAGACGTTGTGCACTATACAAGGACACAATGTTTAAGACGGTGACTTGATGAGGGAAAGTCCCTTGTCTAGATCACGCTTCTTGTTGTGGGATAGTGCAGTTCAAGCACCTGATACGTCAGGCTGTGTGCGCAGTATCATGTTTGATTATTGCAACTAAATTACAGAAGAAACAAAAGTACACACACTCGTAAATATGAGAACACTTTCGTTGCATGAATTTCTTGTGTGTTAAATATTTTACTTTATAACAACCGAAGGCAGTAACGATAATACCAAACATGAACTAAGATATGTGTTTTGATATACAACGGAACTAGAGTCTGGCCTTAATATAACTAATGAAATATTTTCGACTGTAATAAATCATAAATCCAGACAGTAATGATATTTGAATACCTAATGTCAGGTTATTTGACAACCAAACAAAACACTGTGTTTTCAAAATGCACGTACATAATTATAAAGTTTATTATTCGCCAAAACCATTAGTAGTTATTTGCATAAACTTAAAAGGCTAAAATTAAGGTTTGTATAGATATCCATAAACATTGAAAACAATAACTAGGGGTATTATGATGTTTTCTTTAAAATCATAAAGCAGTCAACAAGATACGCTTTGAAACAAAAACACGCTAAGATATAACGAACATTTCTTCCGAACATCTTTAGATGATGTCTGCAAAGTGATATCCGAGCGATAACTTCGGAAGAAAATCTTCTACATTTTATATTTTTGGCAAAGCTATCGCCCCTGTCCCTAATTTTGAACCATCGAACAAATAGAATGCACCAGTCAGTATCACCCTACCACCTACCATTCGTGCTAAGGAATTTACTGTCACTCTTATAACGCACACACAGCTCTTAATTTAAGGTACGGGAAATATTTTTGGTAAAGCAAGGATTCAACTCCAACTCGCTAACTCCAAAATCCAGTGCTCTACCCGTGCCCCGCCTATATTTTAGTGTGTGCTTATACGCAACGTCCTATTTTAACTGCTTTGTGATTTAATCCATCAAAATAATACAAATATATAAAAAAAAAGGAAGAAGCCATACAATGATCACTGTCTACTTCGATCCCATCATCGCAGTTGTAAACATTCATGAATCTAAAGCTTTCACAATCTGTTTGATTCTCACTCACGTGATGGAATGTAAATAACACAATTCTTCAACTGGTTAGAGATGAAAATCTTTTAATTTTACTTTTTTGAAATTCCTGTGTAGTTAAAGTACGGGATGGGAAGTGCCTTGAGTGCCCTTTCTTATCATAGATAGATAGATAAATTAGAAGCCGGCTGATCAATGCAAGATTAGTGATTGATCTTGTTTAAATATTACCAATTACGTAGAGGAATTAGCTCTAATGGAAAACCAGCTTCTTGATCCGAATATATATATCTACAATAAACAAGGTACGAAATCAATGGAACATATGCAACTCAAATTTCTGTAAGCAGAATGAATAATGGGACTTAAAATGGGTTCGCGCTCTGCACAAGTCAGCAAGGTACGAAATCGATGGAACATATGAAACTCAGATTTCTGTAGGCAGAATGAATATTGGGACTTAAAATGGGTTCGCGCTCAGCACAAGTCAGCAAGGTACGAAATCAATGGAACATACGAAACTCAGATTTCTGTAGGCAGAATGAATACTGGGACTTAAAATGGGTTCGCGCTCTGCACAAGTCAGCAAGGTACGAAATCAATGGAACATATGAAACTCAGATTTCTGTAAGCAGAATGAATATTGGGACTTAACATGGGTTCGCGCTCTGCACAAGTCAGCATTGTCACGTGAGCAATGCAAGAACAAGAAGCTAACCTTTTCTGTTTCTCTCTCCTACCATGACGTGTGTCGTCGACAATACAGAACAAGGACAACATAGTTAGGCCTCGTTTACATACACATTTCCATAAACAGTCACGATATCCCTAAAATGCTTTAGAACACCTGATTTTTATCTATATTTCGATGACATATTTATCGTTTTTTTTATTCTACCCCAACCGGATGCTACGCTTAGTAATCGAAAGAGTATTGTGTCTGTTGTCTTTTTTAACCTTCGCATGTTTCTTGTTATCTTCAATCTATTTCAGAATACTGTGTCAGAAGGAAGTATTAATACGTATTTGTAGAGAGGAAGTTCGCAGCTGATAATAATCAGCTTTAGCCAAATGTATACGTCAATACATAAATTACACTGTACACAAAGAACTAACTTTCGATATATCTATCTACCCTACAGCAAACGAACGTCACACCTTGTAATCATGTTAACAGTGTATCTGTGAAAAAAAATCACACGAATAAAAATTGTTAATATCCATATGTAAATAGTTTGTGTAAAAAAAATGCTATTATCCACACGTAAATAGTTTGTGTAAAAAATTCTAATATCCATACGTAAATAGTTTGTGTAAAAAAAAAGAAGAGAATAATAATCTTTAAGCAAGTACGTTTCACACTAACAGTATGTTTATCTATCATCCAGTGGTTCTCAAACGTTTGAGTGTCGTGTACAACTTTTTGTTCAAACGTTTTTTTTTTGAAGTGCATACTCATTCCTAAATCAAAAAAAAAGAAAACAAAAATATGAAAAACCCATTGTCAAAAATTAATATTGTTAGCCTTATCTATTATTCGGAAATATGTGAGTATTTTTCCAGGCACAATTAATAACTATTTGGTACGATTTTTGTCAGTTTGAAGGGGGGAGGGAAATAGCGAGTCTATGCAAACGGAGGGCGTCTAGAAGTGAGGGGAGTAATATTATACAGGAAGCTTAAATTGGGCTTATTGTAAATTTTGTAATTTTCATATTAAGTTTTTCGCGTACCACTAACATTTGCTTCACTCTGTTTACAATACGATGCAATGAAGTTACTAAAGGTTCCATCTTCTTACAATAACAATACATTGAACTTACTATAGCTTCAGTCTGCTTACGATAATAATGCAGTGTATTTACTAAGACCCCAGTCTGCTTACAATGACATTGCAATATATTTACTAAAGCCTCAATTTGCTTACAATAACAATACATTGAACTTACTATAGCTTCAGTCTGCTTACGATAACAATGCAGTGTACTTACTAAAACCTCAATAATACACGTAATTATAACCCTACAATAAAGTCAGTAGAACTTCACGTTTAATAACAAAGGATTTGCCAAGGAAACAGTTTGAATTGTGGCTTAGAATAGTTGTGATATTTGCTATTTTCAACTTGCGACACAAGGACTATGAACGGCCAGTTCAGAGACCCTCAAGGTTCAGATATAGCCGTTCCTAATTTAGAACTGCTGACAAGGGGCAAGCAGTCAGCAGAACCTAGCACTACGCAGTTATTTTTAACCGAATAGCGGGAATGACTGTTGCAGTTATAACACCCTCCCAACTAAAAACGCAGAGAATGTTCAGAGGCATGTCGCGGTTCTAACCTTGGGATTTCCGATATTTAGATTAATACCTAGGCCAGTTTAGAATACATACGATGGTATATAGTTTCACAGTTTTTGTGTTGTTTTTATGACGTTCCCCCATAGAAAATAAACAAATTACAAAATACTTATTTATGTTGTATATACATACGCTTTACTTAGATCAGATTGGCTTACGAGTTGCTTGTCCTAACCTCCGGGGGTTCGAGCCCTCCCCTTCTTCTAAAAACAGAGCTTAAGTGTTAGCCATGCTTACTAAACAGTTTCCAGCCTTTCAGACTACTCAGCTACCCCATCAGTAATATCATAGCACAGTCAAACAGTAAACAATAAAACTGAATTAAGCCACGTACACTTAATTTAGATCTTAAAAACAACTTTCAACATCATACAACAAAAGACCAGGAAACGTTATTTAAAATAATATATTTCTACATTTGTAATCTCTTTGTTTGTTTAAGAGCATTAAGGTGTTTTTTGTTTGTTTTTTTTACTTTCACAAGTATTAAAACAGACACAAGTTTTTGTAAAAAAAGATATGTAGTTCAAACGTCAACTAATGTTTATGTTTGCTTCCAAACTGCAAAATAGTGCGAGCTCACTCGAATGCTAAACACCACGGGAATGTTGCTTTCGTCAGATTAAATATCGTGAAAGTTATGAACGAATACACACGTGAATAATATGTATTTGTAATTACTTAAATAAACTTCTGAACTAGAAAATCCAAGTACATGACAATATAAATAGGATAAGAATGAATTATTTACGCTAATATCATCTCCTTCTGGGATAAGCTGTATGAGGTAATAAATAGATTTATAAAAATGTTACTAATACTTTAAATGGAACTTGAAAGTTTGGATCAGTTTGTGATATATATAATATAAGATAGCACTAAGCTGTTTCCTACTTCTAAAGACATAGAGAGCTTATTGGATAACATACTCTTTAGCTGGAATGGCTGAGCTAATGAGAACGCGTGAAGTGAGTAACTGCAATATGCAGTTGTTCACGGTGTAGGATTTGTTAACCCTTATAAAGACACGTATAACTTAATGGACAACATGTTCTATAGCTGGATTAACTAGACTGATGAGAAGTGATGAAGTGTAAAACTGCAGTACTCAGTTGATCAGTGTGAAATTTGCTATCTAACAATATACAATAGTGAGCTAAACACAATTTGACGAATACTAAATCTAGCTGCAAATGTTCAACTCAAATAACCTGTAGATGTAATTTTTAATAATTACAAAAATATCCGTGTTTGTGGTTATCTAAATTATACGTGATCTAACGTAGATATATCTAAAGGGTTTAGACTTTAGCCCTTCCTCCCACCGTATAATTTCACAGCTACATCTATGTGTCCTTTTCGCTGTCAGAGTACAGAGGCATGTGTATAACATATACTGTAAACCATATGTTATATTAGTTAAACATTACCTTTTCACTACTTCAATGGAATAAAATCATCAAAACTTATCCGTTTATTATTCAATTAAACTGTAAAAAATATTATGCTTTGGACATTAAGTATAGAAAAAGGTAACACATTTTGAAAATTTATGAATGTGTTTAGGATATGTTAGATGCCAGGATTATTTTCCGAACGTTGAAATTTAGTTCAAGTCTATCTGCAACCAGACATCCCTTGTGTGCGTTATGCGACACACATAATCATCGTGTAATATAAGTGTCAAACTCCAAGAAGAAGCGCTCAGTGACACAAAACAGGGAAGTGACACGGAAAGTATTGGGTACGTCACAGCTATACACACTATGTAAACAGCTGTTACCTTCTGAAAACTGATACATCCCCAATGATTTAAACCCTCCAAAGGAACTAAGAGCATGCCAACCAATCTAAAACCAGGTTCTTTAACAGCTCCGCCTCCACTCTGCGGTTTCTCTTCTTGAGACTCTCCTCTGCAATACACAGAAGATACGATGCCCAATAATCGCACATGTTCGCAGTTAGTGCAAGATCAAAAGGGCGGAGCTCGCCTCATTGCCCCCAGAGAGTAGGTGGCGCTACAAAGCAAAAAAAAAAAATCGTATACTCATCGTATGATATGAGATTTACCCAACACAAACCTTGTTGCTGGTTAGCAAAGATCTTACAAAAGCTCAGCTGGTATGAGCAGTGATCACCCTAGAGGGCGCCACTTCCTATAGGTGGTAACTGGACGAGCGCGTAGACTAGCAAGAACTGGATGAATCGTGGATTGTTACAAACTGTTGAATGTCACCAATAGCATTCCCAAGTCGATGACTAGTTAGTGAAGCGCCTGCGTACGTCCAGAAAACAGACTTAAGTACAGTGTAAGCACATAAGAATTTACAGTATCGCAGGCTTGGCAGAGCTTCTAGATTCGTCATCCTGCGAACGAAATCTGTGATCTAGCTGACGTAGTCCTAAGTCGCTCTTTAGAGCTAAACATCTTTTCTTTTCTTTTTTAAACATGCTCGTTCTTCTATATCACAAAACCTCTTGGTGGGAATTACATCAAAAACTTACTGAAACTTACGTTGACCTCCATTAGTAACCAGAGAAAAGTTAGCTAAAATCTCCCAAAAGGTCAGCCCGAAATTGTCCGTTTGTTTCTAGAAGCGTCAATTTCGTTAACGATTGTCTTCCTACACAGCATGTGTTCTCGTTTTCATTGATACAGTTGTTCTTTCTAGAGCTCAACGATTTAAAGAACTACTACGGAGTACAAAACGTAGGTTACTAGCATAGTTTAATACTACAGCTTGCTATATAAAGCTGATTTAACTGCGGACTTCTTCTCAAGTGACGGCATAGAAGCCTGTGGGACCCACCGGATACACGTTAAATGCTGTTTTCCGGTTCCACAATGTTTATTTCCAAATCTTTTTTTTTTCAACTGTTAATCTTACATCTTTACTTGGTGGCATTATTGATTAAGTAAATCACCTTGATTTCAATATTCTCTTCCTATTAATAATTTGCCCGTTATTTCCCCAGAGCGTAATACATTTTTCGTCTAAAACTGCTGTACTACGAACTCTATGGTGGCGCCAGGTCCGCGTAGCCCGGCCATGGACCCCGGGGACCCGCTACCGCCGCCCGTCACTCTCCAAGCCCGTAAGAACAACGTTCTTCCCCAGCTTTCTGTGCGAGCCAAACATTTTTCAATCGACGCTCTGATCGCAAATTCACACGCGAATCCAAGCGGAGTATCTAACGACGATGGCGGCGACTACGGCTCCGACCAAGTGACTTCACCTGTCTGCGAAGCCATCTCGCCCTTGGGTAAGTAATGTTCAGCTAGTGTTGTGTTTTTAAAGTAAAACGTTGTAAATATATGTCAGTAGTATAATCTAACGCCAACAAAGGAAACGAAAGAACGATACAACCTTCTCGGACAATACTGAAACTGTATGTAACAGCTATACATAATACAGTAATTTTTAAAGTGTTTTTATTTCCCGAGGCAGTCACTAGTATCACTGTAAACGTGCTTAACTCGTGTGCGAGCATTCTAACGTTTGGGAGGAAACATAACTCCTTATTTAATTGTCTGTAGTTTACCAGAATATGAACGAACAAAGATTGATTCATATTAAAAATAAAACGGTGTAACATTGTAGTTGTGCACGTTTAAATGCATATCTTTTGTGATGTTTATATTACACAAACACGCGGTAACAACTAACATCACAATGTTACCTCATGATTTTCCCAACAACAAAAAAATATCATTATATTCAATACGATTTTAAACAAGCATGATCTGAGTCAATAATGTTTCTATGTCAACTTCAAACAACTGAAAAAACAATGAAACAATTTTTCGAGTTGCTGAATTTCCAGAACAAGCCTTGTCTTGTATAACTGTCAGGCGGTTTGTTGTATTAAAAATAGTAAATCTATAACATTTATCTAGTTATTAAGTTGATCATTACCTTAAATAATAGTCCCGCCCTCCAGTGGTTTAGCGATAAGTGTGAAGGCTTATAATACCAAAAATCTGGTTTCAATACCCGTGGTGGGCACAGCATAGATAGTCCATTGTGTAGCTTTGTGCTTGACTAGAAACAAACAAACCTTGAATAAAAATATGGAGTAATTTTACTATGGTAACTGTCATCAAGCCCTTATATTACTACATTTACTAAACATGACTGTCTTAATTATATTAGGATTATTACACATCAATGTTTAATGCTGTCGTTTCAGGACTAGCCATCAATTTCAAGTCGTTACTTATCAAATAGCATAGCTTTGGCTAGCTTATTGTTGACTGGATTATATACATATGTTTACTAGGGTTATCTGTGATGAACATCATATTTCTCCAGATATTATTCGCTTTATAAAGGTATTGAAATGCCGATTAAGATTTTAACAAGTACATGACCATTTCCAAGCCAAGCTGTAGGCCAAAATAAATAGTAATTAGGGTTTTCTTATTTTCTTCTCCTAATAGTTTGACACCTAGATATTCCAACTTGACTCATTACCTATAATGACCATGACTTTATGGTTGAAATGACCAGGATTATGCAGATCATCACTATTTAATAAACGATACACATGCAGTCCATATAATTGAATTATTCTCATTTCATTACCATTAACTAAAACAATGAATGCCAAAGTGTTCTTTAAAGAATAAAAATATATTTACACTGTTTAAAATAAAAGGAAAATAAAGAATTAATTTGTTATAAAATATTTAATCTATGAGTATATGGACTGAAAAGTTTCTTGCTACGCGCTAAGCTGCACAATGGGCTACTTGTAGTGTGCCCATCGAAGGTATTAAACCCCGAATTATAGCGTTGTAAGCTCTCACGTTTACTACTGAGCCACCCATGAAGGGGTGAGCTCTCGCAAGTGAAAACAGACTTATTTTGGTAATGTTGTACATTTGAGAACACTTTTTAGGACGACGGAAATACTACAGATTGCTGAAATTTAAATAAAATATTCATTATTTTCCGCGAGATTTTTTTCTACAATCGTTACAACTTATGATACCATTTTATCGAATGAAATGATGAAAATTACAGCTAACTTGAAGACATTCGTAGTGTAAGGGCGTTAAGAAACACCTAGAATGAAACGTAACGTTTACACCCACGGTAACGATGATGTCATGTGATTGAAATACTAGAAAGTAGAAACTGTTTATTACAATTGAACATTTTTCTTGCTATATTTAATTGACTGTTTATTACAGCTGAAAAGCTTTTCTTACTATGTTTAATTGACTGTTTATTACTGTTCAAAAGCTTTTCTTACTATGTTTAATTACATTTTTTGTTGACTAAAAAAAAGCACATTTATACCTAAAGAGGAATGTGTTTTAAGTTGTTGTTTTTTTTCTGTAAACTACCTCTATAACAGCAGACATTTTTCGCTTTATTTACATTTCATTTAGCTTATAACAAGTCCTTGGCTCCTTTCCAAGCCAAGGTGATGGCCAAAACAAATAAAACCTCAGGATTTCCTGATATTCCGCTCTCCCGATAGATTTGATGATAGATGTTCCCGTACATCATATTCTTTGATAGCCTTAAGGTAAACAAATTCGTCACTGATTAAAAACAACATTATGCTATAAATACACAACTACAGAAAGCATTTGTTTGACCGTACTTATTTTTCACCTTTTAACGTGATAACACCACACGGTCTAGATGATTAATTAGGTTCACAATGGAAAATTAAAGGTGGCTGTAAGTTTTAAGCCGTCATAAACTGATATTAGAATTTAAGTTATTCTTTTAACATGTAAAGTTTGACAAACCATAAGTTTCATGAGGTCACAGACTGATCTTCGATGATCCATTGCAAAATCAGCGAATATAATGATCAAAATTAAAGCAACCATTTTGTTCATTATACATGCCAGATAGAATTAAAAGATAAGCTATATTAGAAGTTAAAAACATAATTATCAAAAACTGCTTTTAAGAATATAAACTTGATTATTTACGGTCGAAAATAAATAGAAAATTAAAACATTGTTGTTGTAAACTTTGATTTTAAAAATAGGAGCAAAAATACGCATATTTACACTTTTTGTTGGAAAAAACAACAACCAAACATTCAAGTATTTGTACTACATGCGCCCCCCCCCCCAGTGGCACAGCGGTATGTCTGCGGACTTACAATGCTGGAATCCGGGTTTCGATACCCGTGATGGGCAGAGCACAGATAGCCAATTGTGTAGCTTTGTGCTTAATTACAAACAAACAAACTACATGTGCATAATATTGCAGAAGATTTTAAGGGAACTTAAGCCCTAGCGGGAAAAATATTTACCCAACCTTTTCTAAAAATATTTTAGTCTTTCCATCAAAAGTCTAAAAATGAAAAAAGAAACTTTAAAAATCAATATAATATGCCAAAAGTTTTCTTTAAATCGAATATATTTTTACGTAGCTTTGGGCTTAACAACCAACAAACAAACTGCTTCAAAATCCCGATTTCCGATAATATAAATACAAAGTAAACGCCACTTTTCTTCTTATAAGTTCCATTTAATATCTATATCTACTTTCATTACATTAAAGAAGCTTCTTGTAATACATGTATCTACTGAACAGAGATTTCCTGCAATAAGTAGGAATTATATTCCCTGTGTTGTTTATGAAAAATATGTTGGATATGTTTCCTGTAATATTTTATAGTGGAAAACATATTCAGTGTAACAACAAGAGAAAATTCACATTTCCTTGATACATATATTACTATACCAAATATAAATACTACGTTATCAGAAATTTGTAATCCAAAAATTTGAGAATATATATATATAATTGAAGTTTTAATTATCTTCGAGTTATTCAGCTTTCAATTTGTACAGTAACTTAAAGTTGATTCATTCTTATTTACTCATCTCTCATCTAAAGTACAACTTCTTTACGTAACCCATCATGGATCAACGGTAAGTTTACGTAATTACATCGCAAAAATCCGGGTTTCAATTTCCACAGTGCAAAGTGTGTAAATAGCCCATTGTGTAGCTAAAAAACAACATCGTACTGTTCACTGTCGATGGGTTTCTCATACTGCATCATATCAATTAAGTAATTTTATGTTTCGGCTCGTCACAATATTTAGTTCAAAGAACTGACCAAAATAATGTGTGAAATGACTCACTTTATATGTAAAATACATAGCAGTAATTAGTGGAATGATGGTAATATTGACAGTATTTTTTGTTTGAATGTTTCATAGGGCTTATACGTTGTTAGAGTTCCTGTAGTCAACATTGATGTGCACAAGCAATTTGCTGCATAACTTCTCCAGACAAACATATTTAAAAACTCGACCAACTCCTGGACCATAGAAGTAATTTTAGGGTTAATAGGTTCTCAACTGTCATTCAGAGGAATTTGAAATTTGTATTGTTTATATTGTATTCGAAATGGGATGGGGTGTCGGAAAAGATTGAAATCACTTGTTGTGGTCAAGGTGTTTTAATAAGAAGGATATAGGACAGTGATATTGAACACAGACGCACGTGCTGGCTACTCTAAAGTTAATTTATGTCACAACTTCCGCGAGAAAATCAAATATTGTTATGGCAAGGGAAAGTCAAAGAGGCATCAATTTGTGTGTTAGAGGGTGAGTTGGGGAGAGTTAACAAATTACAGTGCAACCTCAGGCTACAGTAATAATTTTAGACTGGTGTTGTTACATCACTTGGAAGTCTTGAACAAGAAAAAGAGTAAAGCAACACGCATTCGCTTATTAACATGATCGGTGGTGTTACATCTGTTAATATGAATGTCTTTAAGAAAAATGCATGAGACACTTGACTCCGGACATATTCTAATATTCATTAATATGGTGTACTGAGGCGGTGAATGTTCTCGTGGCGGTTTTGGGTCCTTTTATTCCTCTAGAAAGAGAAATGACATCCAGAATATACCTGGAATTTGTGTATTATCCACCCTACAATGCTGCTTTTCAACACTGATGGACATGGGCTCTTCTTAGTAGATATTGCAAGATATCCATGAGGCTCGAGTTATGCAAAATAGTTTGGAAGAACACGAAAATAACTTGTGTCGAATTTCCTGACCAGTACAATAACCCGATTTCTTTCCTATCGAGCATCTTTAGGCTGAACCTTAACGGCTAATCAGCACAGTAATTCTCTGTTGACATATGCTAACCATCGAGGCGGACCATATATTTTCTCACGAGTGAACTATATATGCAAGACGTATTCCGGCATTTTGTAAAGGATTCTATGTTACACAAAGTTAAGAATAAACGTGAGCCAATCTGGTTATGTACACAGAAGCCCTAAAAATATGACAAGTGAGTGTATGCTTCCCACATTGTTACACGAACATCAATCTTACTTATATATTGTGTTGAATAATTGCTTGTTTGTTTGTTTTTTAATTTCATGCAAAGCTACACGAGGGCTATCTGCGCTAGCCGTCCATAATTTAGCAGTGTAACACCAAAGGGAAGGCAGCTAGTCCTCACCACCCACCGCCAACTCTTGGGTTACTTTTTTACCAACGAATAGTGGGATTGACCGTCACATTATAACGTCCCCATGGCTGAAGGGCGAGCATGTTTGGTGGGAAGGAGATTCGAACCCGCGACCCTCAGATTGCGAGTCGAGCGCCCTAACCCCCAGGCCATGCCGGGCTATGTTGAATAAACCAGCCTTTCAACCATCGTGATAGAGAATATAGATATAATTAAATAACAATTGTTGGTATAAAATACGTGAATAAGCCTCACATTATTTCTTGCATACAAAATAACATTGATACCGAACATACCTGGTAAACAGAAGAAATACATTGACATAGCTATAGAGATATTTAAAACAAGGCTATATCTCGGCAGACTAGCGGTGTGTACAATAACTTGACGTACATGATCATTTGAACATGAATTATGTAGTATTAGTAAATATATTCGTGACAAATATATTAAACCCATGTCAAGGATTTAGTGGATAGTAATGTCTTGCACAACTAGGTTCTTGAAATTGATTTTAAAATCTCGAAACTGTTGAGAAGGTACAGCTTACACAATGCCGCATGGTCTCAATATAAGCTTTCTGTTATAAGTGTCGAGAAACATTTTTTAGTAAACCTGAAATGGGCACGTGTATTTGCAAACAACTGCTGAGCTTTTTCGTTTGGTTTCAAGATTCAAAAAGATTCCCCCTCTCACCGGTGAGAAAACGGTAAGTTTACGGACTTACAACGCTAAAATCTAGGGTTCTATTCCCGCCATAGATACAGCAGATAGCCCTTACTCTACGAAAAACAAACGGATTTATATAAACTCTTAATTTTGGTACTAGCTACATCACTCAATTTGCTGAAACATGTTATTTTATGCAGCTATTACAATCAGTTGATATACAATTTAACTATATATACGTTTACCAATTTAAAATAATAGTAACAATGTTGAATAATGATATTCTTTTTTCTTTTGTTATTAAATCTCTAATGACGTCATTAGATAATAATTGCATACCTTGTTTTGTGGAAAATAACAATTGACTCATTTTACTGAATAAGAACGTGTGTCTTTAAATTAAAAGCTTGTTTGTTTGTTTTTAATTATGCACAAAGCTACACAAGGCCTATCTGTGCTCTGCCCACCACGGGTATCGAAACCCGGTTTCTAGCGTTGTAAGTCCGCAGACGTACCGCTGTGTCACTGGGGGGCAAATTAAAAGCAAAAAGACTATAAAAAGAAAGAGAAAATGTGCCCTACTTCAGGATGTTTTTATACCTCTTCTCAGGCAAAGATCCTAATTAAATGCTTCTGTACACCGACAGACAGTTTCCATTTGCCATATAAAAGATTAAAGTAATCGAGTCAAACAATTGTGGGTGATGGAGGCCAAACAAAGGTATATTAAAAGTTGAGATATGCCTTATTTTATGATCTATTTTATCCCCCTTGTCGAGCAAAAATCTTAAAACAAAATAGTTTTTGTACACCATCGGATGGTTTTTAGTTACATACCAAAAATTACGGTAATCGAGCCAGCCATCTCTAATATGTGAGTTAAAATAGTTAGTAACAGTACAAACTACTACCTCTTAAACTAGGCTACTTTTGTCTGAGCAAATAATAGGATTTGGCCGTTGTTCTTATAGCTCACCCATGGCTCCAAAGTGTAGAGTGCATACCACAAGTCATTCTACTTACAATCTTAGCAAGCTAGTTTAAGGCCACGCCTGGCTTCTGGATGCTTTCAAGTTCGAAACTTATGCTAAATTATTTCATACATTACATAATTTGAAAACAACACATTATAGAACGTTACTATTGGAAAAAAATAACAAATGAACTTTTTTCACAGCAAAACGTAGCCTAAACCCCACTTTAAATATTGAGCTGATAAGTAAAAACTTAACTCGTGTGATTAACTCCTAAAAATAATGGCAGATAAACGGAAATGTCTTGTCAAGCACCCTAATAAGATAGTTACTGAGATACCCTTTTTACTGACTAAAATTTTAAAATGTATCATTTACTGCCTTTGGTAAGTTGTCCCAAACTCGTAACTATTGTGCGAGTTTCAATAAAGACCAGATCTCCTCAGAGATGTGGTATTTTCCCTTATATTACTTACCAAACCACAGGTAATTGTTGATAAGTACATTTCTAACCCCAGCATAGATGGCGCGAAAGATATTGGGTTTACCAACATGTCTATCTGTGCATTGTATTCATGTTCCGAAAAACCCTCTCTCGGCAGGTTTTAATATTTAAATGCACTTTACAACGAATTATTGCTCAAATATGGTAGACTTTGAGAGGAGCTATAGCTCGAGGAATTTCATTAATGTTTCAACAACCAACAACAGGATCGCTTTTTTTTATGAATTATTAACATTTGTTAAACATATAGCAACAGTTATGTTGTGACACATCAACAAGACTAATCACGATATTGCTATTCGAACTTAGAAGACAACTGTTAATGTCTCATATAAATGAGAACTAGCCTTTAATAGTGTAAAAACTCATATAAAACTATTGGATTTCTTGTGAAGTTTTCCAATGCGTTGTCGTGCTATTCGAATAAAAAGTCTGCACGTAGTTCTATGCAGGTGAACTCGGTGTTTTTTACCTTATTAACTTTTTTGTTTCCTTTACATATTTTAGGACCTAAATTAAAGAAATTAATTTTAGTCTTATTTGCTTATTGGTAATTTAAATCATTTAACTTTATATACGGTTTCATCTCAATAGGAAGGATGAAACAAAATCTATCTCAAATAAACTCTTAAAACCAAGTGATCAGATTTTTCATTTCAAATGAAAACATTTTGTTTTATGATATGTAGGAGATATTGTTTTGTTGTATGACGCGTAGGAGACAGTGTTTTGTTGTATGATATGTAGGAGACAGTGTTTTTGTTGTAAGATGGGTAGGAGACAGGGTTTTGTTGTAAGATGTGTAGGAGACAGAGTTTTGTTGTAAGATGTCTGGGAGACAGAGTTTTGTTGTAAGATATGTAGGAGACAGCGTTTTGTTGTAAGATGTGTAGGAGACAGTGTTTTGTTGTAAGATGTGTAGGAGACAGCGTTTTGTTGTAAGATATGTAGGAGACAGCGTTTTGTTGTAAGATGTGTAGGAGACAGTGTTTTGTTGTAAGATATAAGATATGTAGGAGACAGGGTTTTGTTGTAAGATGTGTTGAAGATAGGGTTTTGTTGTAAGATGTGTAGGAGACAGTGTTTTTGTCGTATGTGTATGACTCATCATCTACATTTTCCTAAATTTAGGTCGCTAATAAGAAAATTAAAACGATAATTGTGTATAATGTGATTCGTTCTGGTTCATTTATGTGATGTTCAATCTCATTTGTTTACCTGTATGTGTGCTTTATTAAAATTCGTTCTGCTAGAAAATCATTTCATTTACGGTATTATTTGTACAAATAGTTTGATATCAGATGACCTTTATCCAGTTTCAACACCATAGCAATTTGTTACAGTTGTCATGAACAGAAGACAATTTATAACTGGTAGAACTTTAAATGTACAATAATATCCAACTTAAAGATATGTTCACAACCGGTATTGCATTGTTAAACACCGAGAAGCTGAGTTGATTACTTAAAAACGATCATTATTCTAACGTGACTTCTTGTAAATTGTCTCCATTTTACTTAGATAATTATTTTTCCTGACAAATTTTCACGGAACTTCAATCCTTCATCTACTGGTATAATAATGATTGACGTTTCATGTAAGAACAGCCAGCGATCATACCTAACCCTGAAAGTAATGCTGATTAAATCGCTTTTTGTAAAACATATATATTTTACTCTTCCCATCGTAAGTATGTACTGAACAAACTAACAAGTTGAAACACAAGTTATACAAACATCTCAACTTGCTCACCCTTTTATATACACGTTTCTTTCTACTAAAGTTTTTGTTAGTTCACAACTCATGCTGCAAGCTGAAGTTTACTCGTTTGTTTATATTTATTTTTTGCCTCTATGGATTTTTTCTATTTTTTAACTCACGATTTCTTTCAATCTGCAGGAAACTTCTAGTCAATAAAGAAACATTTAAACAAACTTATTTATATCTGTATAGTGTCACGAATTTCCTTATTTAACATTTACGAGTTTTCATAGAATTTTATAAACTTAAATTAACGAAAGATACTTTCGCAACTCTATATGTGTGTATATGAATCCTCTCGGAATAATATATAAAAAGGAGTTAAAATATAATCCATGTAAGCCAGAAATTTGCGATATTGGAAGATCGCTCGAGTAATGCGTTTATGGCGAAAACTGCCAGCATTCACATTTCTAAGCCTACAATGAGAGTTTTCACTGTAAACGGGATAGTTCTACTCATTCTAGGATGAGCTAGGATGAACACTCAAACGCTACTCAATCGCTTACATGTTCATCATAAAGTTTCTGAAGAAAACAGAATCGGAGACATTTATGTAAAGAACGGTAAAATCAAACAAGAGAGAATCCTCAATATCCGCGGCACTTAAATTCTTTTATATGGGATTTGACTATTTTATGTCAATGAAAATTAAACAAGTCATTGACTTTTGTTTTCTTCTATCACAAAAACAGTATGATGATAATCATGTTTGCCTGTAAGATAATTCGAGAGTGTTTACCTGTTTATTAAAATTGTGTGGTGAGACTTGATTCTTGTTGTTTTATATTTCAAGAAATAAAATATTTATTTTTTTACATTGTATACTTATACAATTATTATTTTTCTAAACCAAAATACTTTTTTTCTGCCGACTATGATCTTCATATAGTTTTGGAAAGTAGTAGCTCCTGAAATCCTTGCAATACACCTGATAGCGATGAGAAAATAATTTATGTATTTGTTGTTAAGCCTAAAAGCTACACAATATCTCACCGCTAACATTTGTGTTGTTCGCTGATGAACTTTCAATGCTCCTCAGTCCAATAATAGTATTTTGAGAACATACATTTATTTCTATCTATTTATTATTTTATTTCTATTTTTAAAGAGAAACTGGTCGAGAGAACTACTAGTCCTGGTCAGCTAATAGAAGTTGTGTCCAGTTCCACATGTTCCTTACCAAAAGACCCTATCTCCGATGAATTCATCTTGGAAGAGGAAGATATTAAAACTGGAGACATCAGTGACGATGACATCTCGCTTAGCACGGAGCAGATTAAGCGGGAAGATGAACCAAGCAGTTCCGGCATCTCTAGTTATAAGAGCGGCCGAGCTAGTCACTGCAGCGGGAAGGTGAAGCAAGAAAATCCGCAGGTTCTTCCCAAGTGTAACTGTGAAGAACTCAAGCGAGCTGATGCTTATCTAGAAACAAAGGACTTATGGGAAAAGTTCCACGAATTAGGGACGGAGATGATTATCACTAAGTCAGGGCGGTGAGTAGCCTTTCCTTTATGTCAGAGCTGTGATATAATTACCTTTAGAGACTGTATTATAACAAATGTATTTATCGACGCCTTCTAAGATTTTAGTGCTTTTAATACCAATTACAACAGTGTCTTAGAAATGAAAGTAATACAAAGTATTTAAACAGTGATTGTCCCATGTATCCATAGCAACAGATAACGGAAGCATAAAGTTGTGAAATTTCAAATGACGTAAACACTTAAATGACTTATTTATGATTATAACCTTACCCTTCATTTCAGTATTGTTAGCAAAGTCACAGAATAAAACAAAAATCTTATCAAAAATCTACAGAACGCATTAGAACATAATATGTTCCAGAAATTTCCAGATAAGTCTAATTTTTTTTAAGAGGCAGTTATCACGTTTGATGTGACAAACATTGAGAGGCAGTCATTACGTTGACAAAAGTCTCCTTGTCTACTTTAATCAACTATATATATATATCTAAATATGTAAAGACGAATTGTGTGTTTTTTTGCATCCTAACTGTTCCGAGCTTATTGGTCCAATCTCAACCAAAATTTGTATGTAAACACTATGAACTATTGGGAATGTCCTAAGGGTGTCAAAACTCAACTTTACTTTATTTCCATTTTGTAAACCCTGTTGGTTAATTACTCCCAGCCTTTTGAGTCAATCTCAAACAATCTTGGCAGGTTAACACTTCAGACAATGTTGAATATTCTAAATGGATTCAAGGTCAAAGTATGACAGTTGCTGGATTATTTTTCAAACAACTATGCTTTCCTCATGGTCAATGAGATGTATGGTGTTCAAGGATTGGATCACCTCAAAATCTTTATTTGTTCTTAGATGAAAATCAAATTGCAAATGTTGTTTATGAAGAAGCTTTGTTATAATTTTAAAATTTTGAGATCAAGTTTATGTTCAAGTTATTACTTTGAAATATGTGATTGCTGTTAAACTTACATTGTTTTAATTAAGATTAAACATTCTCCGTCAGTTGAAGGGTATTTCAGCTTGTATATAATAAGATTCAATGTGTGTGAGTGTCTGTGTGTGTCACGTAGTCCTAGATTGTATAAACATAGCTAGTTATGACTGTCTCATATCATCACAAAATACCATAGAACCAGGGTCTATTTCAGTTAAAAACAAAAATGGATAGAATAGGAGAGACCAACACCTATCCTTGCGTATATACAAGGTAATATTCAAGATAGAAAGATAGGCCTTATAGGACATTGTACAAATATTATGTCGAAATGTACCAACAAACAAAACTGGATATGTGGTTATTTTTGTGCTACCCTGTATCACAATGTTACATCACTGCAAGGTGTTTCGAAACAAAGACAGAAGACGAGTCATATAACCCATTGTCAATAAAGACGTATCAACTCTCCAAAATCAATTTGAATTAGCTTACGTTTTTGAAAAAAAAAGAAGACATATTTTACCTCTCGGAATTACTTTATAAGCACTAGTTTACAACTAAAATAACAGAGCGTAACCTAGTGGTTAGTTTATCCGATTCATGGTTCGCGCCCCGTTGCAGCAGAAACCTTTCTCTGCGCTTTGTGGCTGTGGATACACTACAAGAATGATAGTCAAACCTCATTATTCCGTCAGACAAGAGTAGTTGAAGAGCTGGTGGTGGATACTGTTGACTATCTGCCTTAATTTCCTCTAGTCGATCGGTTCAAATTAAGAATTGCTATAAATAGTTGCACTTATGTAACTTTCCTGTGAATTAAGTAAACCTCTGAGGTGTTATTACTAACGGACTATTTGGAGGGAACAAATATATGTACATGACAGGTGTTTCCGCGAATTCACATTTTTAAGATGTGCTGTTAATTAAGTAAACCTTTGAGGTGTTATTACTAACGAACTATTAAAAGGGAACAAATATCGTGGTAGCTAACAGGCGCAAACAGCTGTTTGCATCAACTTAACATTAATTAATCAAACTGCATATGAAAGCGATACGTCCAGCCTGTGTATAGTATGCGGTGAAACAGCTCTTACGAATGTATTACAGTTACATTATAGATATGCAATAAGCTGAAAATATCTCTCTATATGTACATATCTACAGTAAGTTCGATCACTATCAGCCTTCCAAAACCTTTATGTTTACGGAAGGAGGGAAAGATTAATTACTTTTAAGCTGAAGATAATAAAATATTATTATATGTATAGCGATTGCTATAACTGTAGAACGTCAGCTATTAGAATAAATAAATATGACGTCTTTTTTGTTTATATTTATGGAAACTTTTTCATTGCGCCATTATGCATACACAAGTTTAAAATATGCCTCAATTTTTTTCACAGTACCAAACACTTATATTATGGCAAAAACACTACGATACACAGATTGCTTAATGTTTATCTAAGAGTTGAATGGGAAGATTTGATAGCGATGTGGATGCATTAGATTGCTTTGATTCTAGTTTTCAGTCATGAAATAGCTGGTGACCGTGAAATGTCTTTAAAGTTTGCGAGCCTTCGTTAACTTCTAGTTCTAGTTATTATCTTGTTAACAGTATCAGGAGATAATCCCAGCTTCATTACAATGACTTTTTGGATTGGAGTATTATGTTTTGTTGCTTCAAATTGGTTTGACACGTAGTTTTGGTGCCATTTTCCTTTAGCCACAAGTATAATCGTTTGTGGTCACATATCACTGCTTCAGCAAATGATAATCGTTCTTATAATGTGCATTTAACCTCTCTTCTTTCAAATATTTCTGTAGCACTACTAGTAATTCACGAATAATTTTGGTGTGGCGTTAAACTTTTTCGTCTTTCACATATACCCAGACAGCTTCAATGATGTTCTTGTGATGGATCTGTGCTGGCCACAGCTTCAATGATGTTGTTGTAATGATTATGTGCTGGCCACAGCTTCAATGATGTTCTTGTGATGACTCTGTGCTGACCACAGTAGAAATTTGAAGGTTTCATGTTTCTCTTCCATAGCAAGTTACAATTTACCACATAGGTGTATCTTTTGGGATCATTGTCTTGTTGAAATATGAGTTATCTTTTAATGAAGCGTGTTTCTGAAGGAAGAGCAACATTAATCAGAATCTGCTTATAATTTCGCCAGTTCCAAACATATGCACTGCCCCCTCCACTCCCCATGTTTCATGATCACAAATGTTCGTTGTTGCTGATGTTGTTCCCCTACTTAGGGCTAATTTACTTTCTTTGATGTTGGTAAACAGTTAACATTGTAACTGACTGTACACACTCTGAAACTATTGGAACTTCTAATCCTTAGCGTTTGAAGACTGTTGTTGTGTTTGATCTTTCTCTGCAAGAGTTGCTGTGTTCCAGCGAAAGAATATATATACACAGAAGTAAGTAAGGCATGGACGTAGGCAGAAATCTGAAGAAAAAAAATGTGAATTTTTTCAAGGAAAAAGGAAATTAGTTTCGAAGTTTTACTGGGAAGCATGCTGTTTGAATGTTTTTGTAATTTGCACTGAAAATATATTCATGAGGGTATATGAGTCTGATATTACACGTTTTAAATGTGTTTTATACATACATATGGACGCACTCCCCCTGCCCATCTGCAAACCAAACAAGAGATTCTATAATTTGAATTAAACTAATGTGACTGAAAAAGTAGAAGAATCAGGTTGCTAAGTAATAAAATCAACCATTTTTATTAAACAGATATAAACTAACGTGACTGAAAGAAGTAAAGGAATCGGGTTGATAAATAATAAAAACAACTATTTTTATCAAACAAACATTTGAAGAACAAAACACGTTACAGTACTTAACGCAAAACATTAGAGTTATCACTGACAGAATATTTGCCCCCCCCCCAGTAGCACAGCGATATGTCTCCGGACTTACAACGCTAGAATCCGGGTT
>NW_013665879.1:613341-633774 GCF_000517525.1 Limulus polyphemus
GCTTTGTGCTTAATTACAAATAAACAGAATACTTACATAATCAAAGACACTTCTCGCAGTCGGCTTCTAGCACTGAAATTTATGTGCATAATTGAGTAAACCTTAGATTGAGATGTTAATGTATCAACCAATCACAAGCTGTCCAAGTTTGTCGCAGTTCTGTCTTCCTACGTAACTGTCTCATCAGTAGTATCATAAGGCTAGCTTGATGCTCTTCAACGTTAATATGCTGATGAAAAGATAGAGGCTGCCTGGGCTGGCCTCCAATACAGAGGTGACAAACCCTAGAGAGTGTTTGCGAAAGATCAAGTATGAGCACCTGGCTTAAATTAGAATAAAAGAAATAAAAGATCGTGTTGAATTTTGAAAAGTCATGTTAAAGTAAAATTCAAATTAAATGAAAGTGTGACGTATGATATACGAATAATACACTTACAGTTACACATTCCTTAAATTCAGATTGAGCCAACTTGTCATGCACTGTTATGGCAATGATGTATTTGCCTGTACTCTCAACTGGGTCATTATCAAGATATCTGTTGGAGTTGTTAACTCATCCCTAAGTGAGAGGGGAGTCTAGTAAAGAAGACAAAGACAGTGATAAGAACTAAAAAAATTACTTATAGTGTTTGTTTGTCTTAATAGTTTTTTTTTAAATTTAATGTTCTCAAATATGGTCTTTACCTCACTTCTACTAAGATATCTTGAGACCATGGCCGTAGCAACCTATGAGGTCATCGACGTCCGTACATCGGTTAAAATGTGAAATTAAATGTAACGTACTATTTAATTATACGCTGAAATACTACCGAATGATCCATATGTAAAATACATACAATATGTAAGGCTGACCCTCTGTGCTTGTCGGTGTATTTTAAGACTTCGCTGATGATGGGATGAGTACATTTCGAATCACTAACACTAACTAACACTTTCACTAACACTTTCATCGTTAGACGAGTTTCGTGGAGTATTTCATTTCTGGGTGCCATGAATTTCAAAACACGTGTGTTTATTTGTTTCAAACATATCGCGCAAAGATACGGAAAGGGTTATTTGAGCATAAAACTCCATGAATTCGAACTAATAGACTAGAGGGGAAACAGTTAGTCAACAGTATCCATCACCAGTTCTTGAGCTACTCTTCTAATATCGAAGGGCCCCGGCATGGCCAGGTGGTTAGGGCACTCGACTCGCAATCTGAGGGTCGCGGGTTCGAATCTCTGTCACACCAAACATGCTCGCCCTTTCAGCCGTGGGGGCGTTATAATGTGACGGTCAATCCCACTATTTGTTGGTAAAAGAGTAGCCCAAGAGTTGGCGGTGGGTGGTGATGACTAGCTGCGTTCCCTCTAGTCTTACGCTGCTAAATTAGGGACGGCTAGCGCAGATAGCCCTCGTGTAGCTTTGCGCGAAATTCATAACAAACCAACAAATCATATCGAAGAGTGCGATTTTACCATCATTTAACGCACCCATATCCTCAAAGTGTGGAGAGAGGCTCGTTTTTGTGTGTTTGTTTTTGTTTTGTTTCAGCAACGAAATGCGAACGATAACTCTCTGATTCGCAATCCGACCACGTTAACCACTAAGTCATGACCGACCCTCCAGGTATGTCCGAAGATACAGCTGCTATAACATGACTTTATATGGCTTTATACTATATGTTGTTATGTTGTGGTACCTAATTGCCACTAGATGATGCTATGTTGTGGTACTTAATTGTCATCTGGTGATGCTGTGTGGTGTTACGTAATTGCAAATAGGTGATGCAGTGTGGTAATATCTAATTGCCTACACATCATGATGTATCACATTCACAATCTACTGTAAGGTGGTATAAAAGTTTTGCATAACCAACTGTCAGAGCGTTGTGTGACGTACTTTTAGTCCGTGTTTCCTCATTTATTTCCAATAATATATATATATATATATATATATATACATAAAGCACACATATATTTATGTATCCGTGCTCGTATATGCGTGCACATATATGCACGTTTTAAATATTTAAAAAGAAACATTTTTTAGTCAATTAAATAAAAGTTGTGGACACTCCCACTCATAATAGTAATTATAATTGTAAGCAGTCAGTAATTTTAGTTTTAGTAATGTTGTTCGACACTCAAAACCAAATACATCTATTCATACGATGTTTTCTGTTTCTCCAACTTTATAGGAATATCAAATTTTAACAATAAAAAAATTAAACACACACTAAAAATAGATAAGTAGTTCAAAGAAAAATGGTTTATTTTGGTAATGAAAAACTTTTTTTTTTAAATAAATCATAATGCAAATTTTAGGTTAGGACTAAAGCATTAAATAACTACAAAGACAGGAAATCCTATAACAGGATCGCTTTCTAAGGGTAGACCTTTCTTCTTCTTCAGGGTCAAACAGTTTGTCTTTGAAGAAGGAAGATTCAACTTTCGAAAGCGCTCCTGTTAAAGGGTTTCGTTTCTTTGTATTAAATTAATTTCTTGAACTTGTGTTCGTAGCATCGCATAATGTAGAATTAGTTTATCTATGAGATAACACTCATGCAGAGAGTTTCGAATTTTTTGTAATATAAGTTGCGAAAAAAGATATGTGACGAGAAAACCGTGTCCTGTAGGAAACACACCTGGTTGATTTTCCTTGATGTGTATATTGTGATTCACTGACTATATCTTTTACCTGAAACGTGCTCTGTTTCTAAGACATAAGTACGTTGCGTAGGTGATGCAAAATGATTATAGTTATTTTATACAAGTATAGCGAAATTCTATTTTACATATAAGGAAAACTCAAAATCTGTTTATCCTCAGGAAATGTTTATATTTTTGTTGTTGTTTTTTTGCCCGGAGGTAATAGAAAACTAGCATAACGTCATGTTATACGTGTTACGATGCGTTGTCGTGAACTCAGTACAGAATATTGCCCTAAAAGTAATAGGAAATTAGAATCTTCTTATTCTTCGGCTGTCCCTTTAGCAGTTCTTCATAATCGCTGCCCTGTTCATCCTTCGCACGTACTACCCACCTCCAATCATCTCTGTTCATTGCCAGATCTTCTGCATTCCCTTTTTCGTTCATGTCCTCTTTAATTCCATCCTTCTAACGCTTTACTGGCCTTCCTTGTCTTCTCTTGCCGGCTACTGGCAGCTCTAATGCTCTCTACTTATTGCTTATTATTCTTCTCTTCAGGTGACTGAACCACCTAGGCCTCACTTCTTTTGCCTTTTCCTCTATTCCACAGATTCCTGCCATTTCCTTATTCGTTCTCCTCTCTTTTAGAGACATTCATTTCCTTATTCGTTCTCCTCTCTTTTAGAGACATTCATTTCCATTTTCGTTCTCCTCTCTCTTAGCGACATTCCCAACAGCCATCTTAACATTCTCATGTCTGTTCTCAACAAGAAGTCTCAATATTAGAATGTTTTTAGATCACTTTAATTGGCCAAGGGGTGAACGAGTAAAATCGCTATTTTAACGAGTCTTTTATAAGTCTTGTAGAAACCGAAACTTTTAGTACTTCAGGCGCACAAAAAAAGTGCGGCTTAATCTTATAACTAATCCAGGCGTTCCGTTATTTTAACGAGTCTTTTATAAGTCGTGTAGAAACCGAAACTTTTAGTACTTCAGGCGCACAAAAAGTGAGATTTAGTCTTATAAGTAATCTAGGCGTTCCGTTATTTTATAGCAGTTATAATAAATAGAACCTCACTGCATATGAAGTTTGTCAGTGTGAAACAGAGTTCTCATAATTGCATTATAAAAGAATAAAACGTTCACATCTAAGCCTACTTATTACATATCTTTTCTTTATTTGGGATATAAGGACAAATATAATATTAATCAGTTATATCTTATACATCCAGAAATGCATATAAATGTGGAAAAATTAGTTTTATACAAGTTTATATTTACAGCCAATGAAGAAGACAAAGAAAAATATCTCAGCAAATCATGCTGAACAGATTTACAAAATAGTTATATGCATATAATATAACGTATAAGAGCGTCTTGTTATTAAGTGCGTTGACTTATACCTGTATCTTTATATTTGTACTGTATAAGACATCACCATACACATAGTTAAATGATATTTTAAAAAAAAAAACACATTTTTCATGAAATAAACGTTTTCCCTAAGTTTATCGAGCAAAGTGTCCATTAATTCATCTATTTTTTTTACGTTGAATCTTTATTATATTTTGCTGATCTCCAAAAATGATTTTATTAGATCAAGTCCACAAGTGCATTTTATAAGCAGCTATTTATAGTACAGTAAATTCTTCAGCTTGCACTATAGATAATTTTATAAACCATGATGTGGAAAGATTTACGCTGAAAATATGTTAAATGTTTCACTGCATTAATGTCAGCATCTTTTAATACTATTATTAGACATGGAATCAGACATCAAAAATTATTTACCTATTGACACTAATTAAAAGTAGGATAGTTGTTACACTTTAAATACCTTAGGAGACCAACATGGTCGTAGCTAGAGCGCAAATTTACCCGAGGTTCAAACACCGACAACCTTATAAGGTCAGCTTTACATATTGTATATCATTTCCATATGGGCCATTACGCAGTATTTCGGTGTAAAATTAAATAGTGCGTTACATTTAATTCATAATTTCAACCGAAGTCCGGACCTCGGTGACCCCATAGCTAGCTACGGCCATGTAATTTAATTTCAATTAAAAAAAAACGCGTTGAAAGGAAAAACATTCAGTTACTAGTACATCTCGAAATACTTTGGAAATCGAGTGTTTAAAAGTAGAAACAGAATTTAGGAGGTTCAGTAAATAATTTCCCAATGTCCAGTAAGAGAGGCAGGGGAGCGAATAAGGATGTTTGACACCTATCCAAGTTAACCAGGTGGAAAGCCCATTGTTTTAATGAAGTACTCGGCACACCTGATAATCTTCTCCTTGTCGTACATAACGTAATTGTAATGGCATAATATACCACCTGCCAGTTATGCTACAATGTGCCTGATGTAATGGTGGATATCTCATGTATGACAAAAAAAAATCTTCATTTGGTTCGCGTTGTCCAACTGTACGTTAAATTATACATTCAAAAACAGAACAGATCTGAATAAAATAATACACATGTTCTAAAAACTACAGAGGGAAATATTCAAAAGAGTTATCCACCATATTGAATGTGTAAGTATTTGTATAGTATAGGTCAAGAAAATTAACACTTTTAATTACCTTATGATAAGCGAGAGTTTTTTTTACCATATTCTAGACAAAATAAAATAATTCCCTGGGCTTAAATAAGTTCTCTCTACTTCTTTTTTATTAATAACTGAATTTGTCATCAAAGAAGCTGCGAATCTGAAACCCACTGTGTGAAAACTCAATTTTTAGGGGTTTTTGCAGTCTTTATTTTTCTTTATGTTAATCGTACTTCACAACTCTAAACTTTCTGCCCCCCTCAGTGGCACAACGGTATGTCTGTGGACTTACAACGCTATAAACCGGGTTTCGATACCCGTGGTGGGCAGAGCACAGATAACCTTTGTATAGCTTTGTGCTTAACTACAAACAAACAACAATCTAAACTTCCGATCAAATCCCATTGCCGACACCTACTCCAACCATTCTTAAGCCGAAAACACGACTTAACAAACAAATGTAGCTGCATCGTTATAAAATCTGAAAGCACAATGAAAGGAAATATTTTGGGGATGAATAATCCGTTGGAATAAAACGGGGGTAAAATCCCTGCCACTAAACAGTATACCACTACCACATTATATATGTTTTTCTTTTATCAAATTGGAGTTGATCTGAGTCCTGGAACCCTCCAAGTGTGTATACGTCTCGCGCTGAAATGTGGGTTTCCAAATTTGGATTAGATGTGATACCTTTGTTAAACTGGGAAGGAGCTCATCCCTGCTATTCTTCTCATGTGTACACGTCTCCTATCTGGCCTTAACGTGAAGCTTCTTCATTCATTTGTTCACTGAAAATAACATTCGCCAACAAGTCATTAGACCAATCCACGCGTTTTTAATACTGGTGAAGATGTCCGTTTTATGTCAGTAAGATAGGGAAACCATGTCGTTGGTCATCTAACGTAAAAGGTAACCATGATGAAACATGTTTCTGACTACTTCCATGTTGATGTATCGTCCAACTGCTGTTGTAAGCTGTTCATTTTGTTTGTCAGTGAGAGCTGTGATTGCTTCGCATCCATGTTCTCAAATAGTAGTTGTCTTATGGAGTTGTCAACAGTATCGATGGTCTGAAAGCGGGTTAACATCCTGCCAAGCACAGTTTTTGATACTTAAAATTGTTCTGTAACGACTTGTTATGTTTTACTAAATTCTTGCCAACCTCAACATAATGGAAACATCCAAATGTCTTTGTTGTAGTTCTGGCGTGATGTTTGTTTTTGAATTTCGCGCAAAGCTTCACGAGACCTATCTGCACTAGCCGTCCCTAATTTAACATTGAAAGACTAGAGGGCAGGCAGCAAGTCATGACCATCCACCGCCAACTCTTGAGCTACTCTTTTGCCAATGAATAGTGAGATTGACTGTCACATTATAAAGCCCCCACACCTGAAAGGGCGAACATGTTTGATGGAACGGGGATTTGAACCTGTGACCCTCAGAGTTCGAGTCATGCGTCCTAACCACCTGGCTATGCCGAGCCTGGCGCGATGCACTATTAATCTGGATGTCATTGCACAATCTGCTGTTGTCTACGCTGTTAATTGAGAACACGCTCTGTTTCCTTCACTTTTCTATATAGCCGAATCGTGCATATCATGTCACAGCCACCTAGCACTTCTTTTATATATATATAAAAAACGACATCAAGGGATACGACTGGCTTTATTTAATAAAAGTAATTGTGTTTTATTAATATAGAAAACTCTCGTTATCCGTTAATTATTTGGAGCAGTTTAACTGGAATAACGAATTTGTTATTGCTAGGTATTGTAAACTTGGATAAAAATATTAGGTTTCAAATAAACATTTCATTGATGCATTTTCTATGCAATATTATTATTATGTCTATTATGGAATACAGACAATGGTAAGTAACAGTTCATACTTTGGTCATATAGCATCTAGTCTTAGATTTTTTCGTTTTATTGAAGCTTTTAGGTTACATATCCATAATATTTATTCTGAATAGTCGTAGTAGCTAATATGTATTTCTATTTTTTAGTTATGGCTAAAGAAATAAAATATACAACATTCACGTAGGCTTTATACCAAAGGCTGTATTGGATCGTTAATGGAACATAAATGTATCAAAACCCTAAAAGTATTGAATTCTAAAATGCTTATGTAATATTGCAAATATTCGATGTATATGTTTTATTTAATTATGTAAAAAAACGACAATTAAGTAATTACGTCCAACACCTAGAGACTCCAAGCAATATAATCATTGTACGCAGGAAGCTGTATAGTGCTGGATTTCCGGGATGGGCTATAGCATATAACTTCTTCATTATGTTGCCCTGAGCATCCAAACTAAGATGAAAAACAGTGGAAAATGCTTCAAATGGATGTGACTGTGTCATAACAACCATCGGAGAGTGGGGTAGTATCTCGATTTTGTCTGATTTTAGCTGGTTTAGGCTTGGCCCACTCGTAACAGTTGAAGGAGATATATAGATAACGTGCCGTATCATAATATTCTGAATAATTGTGCACCACCTGCATTCATGAAAATAAGTGGTAAAGGACCATATCTATTTCACCAAGATAATATAGAGGTTGAGTACTATATAGTAAAATGATTTTGGAGCCTCGCCACGTTGTTACAGACTATGTCCACTCGCGTTCTATTTGGAGATCGTGCATATTAACAGCAGCTCTACAACATAGTTGCCATTACAAAAGGCTTCGTCGTAAGGCTGTCATGCCCAGAACACACCACTCTTCTCTGCACTTTCCATAACCCACCTAGTGTAAGAGGACGACGGTTTCCCACGTTCGTTTCAACAATCCGCTAGCACAGAAATTCATAGACCCTACGTTCGGTGATATAGCCATTATGGCTTCGTATGGAACATCATGAATACCCGTTTTATTCTTAAATTACTTGATATATGTGACGGTTAAACAGATTTGTTGTGGAAGAAACTTAACTTGTGTACACATATCTTATATCACTTTTACAGACGGAATTCCTTCTTAATCATACTGGGTACTGTTGCTTGGGGCATGTTGGCGGCTTTGGCTATTGACTTTTGTGTTCATGGATTATCACCTGTTACAAGATTACGTTCTTTACTTACAATGGCTGTGGTACTACACGTTGCAGGTCTCTTTCTGGACTGTCCTGGTGTCTCAAGCTGATCCCTATTCCTTTGTCGTCCATTGCCATTAAGCAAAAGATATCTCCGTCCTGAATATTATACTTATGATCTGAAAGTATTAATATATATATATATTCTTCAGTTTTCAGTGGCATAAACTTAGCGCCAAATAATCTAAAAATGAGTTTGACATATGTTGTTCCAACGCGACTTTATATCGGCTGTAATTGTCACATGAATGGCTGACTTGCATCTTCAAATTTGTTTTGATACAGATTACCCAACCACCTGTGCACAATACCGCACGGCTTACAATAATAACTAACCTTCAGAATCTGAATCTAGTGAACCAATCCAAAGGTTGGTAACAAATGTTAATAACAGAACACAAGCTCTGATCAAAAGTGGGCCAATACCCCTACCAAATTGAGGTCTCAGTCGCAAGCCATGAGACCCTTCTTCTCAAGAATTGCTAATTTATGTACAGTGAATGGTAAATATAATAGTGAAAAATCGTCAATAAAAATGTTCATGTTCAAATAATATCTTCGATAGGATGGTCCTCTTTCACTGACTTGTCTGAAATTTATGTTTAAATTAATTCACTGACTGTTAACTTTTCAGTCAGGATTATTGACTAACAATCTGATGCAATAAATCTGACATATATATTGATATTTACTACAAACACCAGGAGTTTTTAGGTTATAACAACTGATATATATTTTATGTACAACGAGAATATAGTGACGCCATTATCTCAGTTTCAAATTGGTTTGTTTGTTTCTTATGAATTTCGCGCAAAGCTACACGAGGGCTATCTGTGCTAGCCGTCTCTAATTTAGCGGTGTAAGCCTGCTTGCTTGTATTTAATTATGTACAAAGCTACACAAGGGCTATCTGTGCTCTGCCCACCACGGGTATCGAAACCCGGTTTTCAGCGTTGTAAGTCCGCAGACATACCGCTGTGCCACTGGGGGGGGGGCAGCAGTGTAAGACTAGGTAGAAGGCAGCTAGTCATCACCACCCACCGCCAACTTTTGGGCTACTCTTTCACCAAATAACGGTAGGATTGACCGTAACATTATAACGCCCCCACGACTGAAAGGGCGAGCATGTTTGGTGTGACGGGGATTCGAACCCGCGACCCTCAGATTGCGAGTCGAGTGCCCTAACCACCTGGCCATGCCGGGCCCAAACTGAAAGCTGTATATCTATATAAATATAATAATACTGTCTATTGTCTTTTGTATGTCCATGTAACTACTTCGCAGGATGTGGGTGGAAATTTACCCAAATTGGTATGGGGGGTTCATCAGGTCCATGCTGGGGTACATACAAATTTTCATATGGTACAGACTATAGAACCTGACATTTTACGTAATTAAACATGAAACCCAAAGAAATGAAGTGAAAAGAAATGGCATAGCAGTTCAAGTGACATAAATTAGTTGAAGCTGAAAATACGTCAACTATTCCAAACCAGGTCTTATCTACCCGAACTCACGCGTGGATTGCCACCTCGCGGTGCATAAATCAATAGGATTGGGCTACCTGCTGCTCCAGTCCCCTTTCCTCCGACGCCTATTTGTTTTCATCAGTACATATGCCATAACTTATCAGTGTACTATTTCTTCGTGACTTGTTGTGCTTAAAATGGTTTTATAGCATATTTTTACATTAATCATATAAATATTTTAAATCTAACAGCCTTAGGATTTTAATATGCTTTATTAACTTTCCTAAATAACCTTTATATAAAATATATTTAAGCAGTTTACCTTATTTCTATAGCCATTATGAGTTTTCTAATTGTTAGCTCATTTATATGCAACCTTAAACCGTCAATATAACGAAAAGGACTAAGGTTGGTTGCTTTATGACCCAGTTATGAACCACTATTCACTGTCTACGTCTAATAATAGGCATAATAGAAATGCATAGAGAGTGCATCCAAAAATTACCATATCAATGTATGTTTATTTCTAACCTAAATTGTCTTCAACGTGCACAACATTCAACAATACTGACTTGTTAACCCAATTACACTGCGCTAAGTAATTAAATGACAATCAGAGTTTCTATGTTTAGCTATGACAAAGCACAACTGCTGTTAATAAGTTATGCCATTGACATCCCTGAGGTCATTTCAATGCGAAACAACTGTCTGATATGCACATTATAAGAACATGAATGAATACAGTCTGTTCACCATTACCAGGTTGAATAAAGTTTGTAAAGAGATCCAGATTGGCAGAGAAACATGCCAGGATCTAAGAAAAGACATTTGGACATTGACATGTTGTTGAGTTTGGTTTGGTTTGTTTTGAATTTCGCGCATAGCTATACGAGAGCTATCTGCGCTAGTCGTCCCTAATTTAGCAGTGAAAGACTAGAGGGAAGGCAGCTAGTCATCACCACCCACCGCCAACTCTTGGGCTACTCTTTTACCATCGAATAGTAGGATTGACCGTCACATTATAAAGCCCTCACGGCTGAAAGGGCGAGCATGTTTGGTGGGACGGGGATTCCAACCCGCGATCCTCAGATTGCGAGTCGAGCACCCTAACCACCTGGCCATGATGTTGAGAATAACAGGCTGATTAGGAGTTAGTCAAACACTACAAGTACCACGAAGTATTAGTAGCAAGATGTGGATTCACTTTCAGACCATCAATACAGTTGACCGGTGACCCAGACAGAGTAGACCATTTTTGACAATCCTAAAAGATTACCGCTAAATGACAGTAAATACTCGAAGTAACTGATGAATCTTAGCTCCCAAAAGAATCAACAGTTGAAAGCAGTAACTGGATGGTAAATAAAAGTGCAATTAATCAGAAACAAGATGTATAGGAGTTAGCCTTTATGCCAAACAATCAATGGCATGATTCCTCTATCTCATTGATACAAGACAACCAGTCGTCAGTAGCGTCAAGAACACATGAAATGGTCAAATAATGTGTGATTGAATGCCTTTCTCTCAGATGAATCAAACTTTCTATAGCAGCCATATAGGAGAAGTGTACACATTTGTAGAGTTCCCTGGTTTAGATCTAACCCGAATTTCGCGGAAGAAAAGTATGCAAATGATGGTGATGGCATACTGATTTGGGCGAGGATCAGTATTGGTGGTTAGTTTGACTTTTAAGTTCTACAAAATGGCTACATGCAGTACAAAGAAGCAGACTTGCAAACACTGATGTCACCATATGCAAGTACAGTTAGTTAGTTTCTGGTGAATGATAACAAACACACACACACACACAGTTCTGACAATTTTGGCAACTCCCTGGAAAAACAGGATAAATGTTTCGTACGCTCCCCTGACTTAACGTGGAAGGAACTTGTATGATATGCTCTAGGAAGAAACTTGGGAACAGGTGAATCACGTCTGAGAAGTGGTGATGAACTGGAAGAAACTCTAATGGAGGAGTGAGAGTGAGCTAGTTTACCTCCTCGATCCATTCATTTCCATCTTGTCAAAATGTATGTGTAACTTGTCTGAAGTGGTCATACGCCTTATTAACGTACGTCTTCTAACCATTTCTTGGGCTGTAAAGTGCCAAATGAGTATTTTTGGGCTTGATCTCTGAATGGTAAACATTTGCATATCAATTCACATGAATAATCACCTGAAACTTTGCATGAAATATAGTCAGTGATGCCAATGGCATTCTTAATAACATTAATTGTGTTTTGTTGTAGACAGAATACAAGGTTTTTATTGTTATTGTTATTATGATTTTAGGATTGTTTTTACAGTTTTCAAAGTATACTTATCTGACCACGAAACATTAATGTTGGTTATGCTACTCTCCTTTTAATACTTATAAAAGTTTCATGTCTCCCGGTGGAGCAAAGTCTACGGGTTTGCAACGCTAAAATCCGAGGTTCGATTGCCCGCGGTGGACACAGCAGATAAAATACAAACATACAAAAAAGTTTCATGATATGCTAAATGATATCTACATTTTTAGTACGTAGATATAAAAATTACGCAATACAGCCTAAACAAAAAGAGCCTCATTTATCTTTAATAATTGAAATGTCAATGTATTTCAGGTTCATGTACATGCATCTAGATTTTACTTCTGTTTTACTTCAATGGATGGCTCATGCTCAAAACAATTTCGCTTAAAACTATGCTACCCATTCTATTGTCATTTCATATTTTATCAGTTGTAACTACATGTATTTTTTAACGTGTTTTCAGCTATAAAATTATTACAGTAGGTGGTGACACTGGTACGGGCAATCAAAATGGAAAAACCACTAGATTATTGTTCGGAAGTGTGACGTATGATTATCGTAAACAAAAACAAAGGCCGTATAATCTTCCCTAACAAAATGGAGTTTTCACACACTAGATTTCCAGATTCGCAATGTCTTTGAAGACGCATGTAATTATTGATAATGAGGAAGTAAATGGAACCTGTTTCTTGAGTTTCAAATTTTCCGTGTTTAAGCCCAGTGAATTATTATTATTATTATTTTGTCTGGAGTATGGTAAAAAAAAACAACTCTCGTTTATCCTAAGGTAATTAAAAGTGTTACTGTTCTTGCCCTATGCTATACATATACTTGCACATTTAATATATGGTGGACAAATCTCCAGAATATTTCCTTTTGTACCTTTTGGAACAGGCGTATCATTTCATTCAGACCAGTTCTGTGTAATTTAACATACAAATGGAATCCAAATGAAGACATTTCTAGTCACATATATGATGCCCACCATAGCATCAGGTACATTGTAGCATAACTGGCAGATGGTATTTTGCCATTTCAAGCTGTGTCATTTACGATTTGGAGAAGATTTTCAGGTGTGCCAAGTACCTCATAACACCATGAGCCTTCCACCTGGCAAACTTTGATAGCTGTCGAACAAACTTGTCTACTCTCATGGCTTTCTTGATATATATCGTGAAAATATTTACTAAGTCTTGTTTTCACATTTGAACTCGGTTTCCAAATAAGAATATATTTTTTCGTATTCACTCCTGATCTTCTAAAATCTTAAAATGTAAAAGCTATTTACACTTGTAGTTAGTAAATGCATAAAAAATCTCGGATGTCTTACTCCACGGAGCTATATCTGTTTAAAATGGAGGGTTTGTCGTGAGACGCAATTGACTGTTACGAAACAACAACAACAACTGGGGTTAGATGTAAATCTATCTATATTGTGTTGAGCACATTTGTACAGAGCTCATCATGGACAATTTGCTACATAAAGACAGGCTTATTATAACAAGCACTGGGTGGACTTCAGTTAATTCATTCCTTAATGAAGGTTTAGCCTAAGATGAATAAAATTGTTTTTGGAATTCAACAGAATCCTTTAAGGATTCAACCTAGCAAGACATATGGATGGATGAATGGACAAATTAACAGAGATAATACAGATTTTTTGAAAAATGTATAGTCCGATTAAACACTGTTTTTATTTCTAAAATTCAATAAGAAATCCCTCACCCATCGTCAGTTTTTAATATGTATATTGTAATGTCTGCTACTACTTAAATATGCACATGTAATGACGACCGGCTACTCTCTTACCTATTATATTGTAAATGTGTATTGAAAATATTGTTTGGTGAATTTTTCTTTGTGTTTTTCCACTGGTTATAAACTTAATAAATTGCTCCACTATAAGTTCAAACCCGCTAAGTCAGGTACGTATCGAAATACTACAACAAAATATCAGTAAAGTGCGTTAGTACAGATACTTTAAAGGGACAAGTGACGGGTCTTAACCATCCGTTAGTTAGAGAGACAGAAGGACGAATTCGTATCTAACTAAATTCTATATGTGTCATACGAAATGTCTACTAGCTACTAAAACTTGTACGTTCCGATACAAAGAAAATCTCATTGTAGAAATAGAAATGGAATTCGTGCAAGTATTACGAATTTATTTTATTTTTCTAAGTAATTTGCAGCAAGTGTATATAAGTTTACAATATAAGGTATACATATCTTTATAATGAACCTGATCGAATACGTTTAAGGTAGTGTAACAATGGTATCTACAAGCTATATAAACTGTATTCGTACACAGAAAGAGTAATACAAATAGTTCTGGATAATGCTTTTTTTTTAAAGAGAGTAATTCTATATTTAAAAAGTGTTGACACTGAAGAGTTTTGGTTGTTTGTTGAATTTGGCGCAAAACTATTCGGGGGTCATCTGCACTAGGCGTCCCTAATTATAAGTTATTGACTAGAGGAAAGGCAGCTAGTCAACACCGCCAACTCTTGGGTTACTCTTTTTCAACGAAAAGTGGGATTAACCATCACATTATAACGCCCTCGCAATAATGTTTTGTGATGGAATTCGTACCCACGACCCATAAATTGCGAGTCGAGTACCCTAACCATCAGGTCATTCTAGGGAGCACTGCAGGAAAGGGTGGTAGTAATCCTAGAATATTGCAGTTTTCATATTTAAACTTCAGACAATACAACTATCATTATTCATTTCTCCAAAATCTTTTAATAGAATTACTTAATAAAATTTATCACGATTTTAAATATTTGTTTTTTACATTACATTTTTATCATCAACCAATAACACCTTTCTCTCATTCACTACCTAAATAAAAGTCATGTTTATACCTTATTGACATAGGAATTTTTAGCCCATGCCATCTGTTTATTGTCACTTATGTGCTGACATACTGACAAGCTCTATGTCCTCTCGTTGAGAACGCACGACTACAATAATGATTGGATATGTTTCAAGTGGCTGTAATGTGTTCCTTCTCCATTCCATTGTGCACCACGGGTATGTTATATATATATTCCCCCATAAAAGCAAAGTTGTAATATAGTCTTTATTCACAGTATATTATAATGTGAACACTCGGCCAAATATGAATTTATAATCCAGCATTCTGAATGATGCTAAGTTAGCCACATTGTCAATCATTCCTCTGTGTAATCAAATATCAGGTTTTTATGTACGTTGTTTTAAAAGTGACAAATGAGCTGTTAATGGATTCTTGGCAGAAAACCTACTTGATCCCTTATGGCATGCTCAGTACTTGATGCTACATCCCTCGTCAGGGGATCTTACTGGTGCTTGGAACGTGAATATTTTCCTCATTGAAGCGTTGATTCATGCACTACAATCACTACAAACTTCTTGCAAGTGTTTGCATTTAATTGCTGTGGTAGAAGTTCAACGTGATAATTGCTCAGTGTTTACATAATGAGCTATTTATTTTCTGTGCATCATAGCCGTTGTAGGTTTTGCATAGTCAGTAATTTTAACATGCTATATTTTTCCCACTTCGATCCACTAATATGTAACAGACTATGATTCAAGTGCCAACAAATTCACCAACTAAGAGAATCTTGAACCCAGTTCTTGTAAATTTCCCGCTGTCAGTAAGAAGCATCCACTGTTGTAGCCACAAAACTTTGCCGGTTATAAATTAGCTCCCTGTTCCCGGCATTCACGATGGTTATAAATAATGCATGCCTTAACCAGGAAAACACATGTGGGCGACACCTGGTGGAAAAGTGTGATTGAAAAAAAACTTACACATTAATCCCTCTGGTAAAATTGAATTTATTAGATTTTAATAATTAAATTTACAATAATTTTATGCGTTAAATTGTCAGGTCGACTGAGTGTGTAGAAACTCAATATGGGTTGGTCATTCATTGTGTGTGATTTCGTTGTCCTTGCCTAACACGCTTTATCCTCAAACCTTTCCGCTTTTATCCGTCTAGCAATTCGATTGCTTAATAGTTTTAGACAGAACAGGCTTTTTTGTTTGAAGTACGTGGAACTATTATCATAATTTGATACTGGTTGCTATAATTCGTAGAACTTCATTACATTCATTAACTTGTTCTTATAATTGTGACCTAACTGTACTACGCATGTCTGCTATTACACAGTTTCGGTTATGAAACGACATCTACGAAACAAACAAGTATAATGTTTTCGAGTTTCCACTTGAAAACTCTCCATTTGAGTAAAAGAAAAAAAAAGTAACAGCTCCCATCGACTTTAAGGAAAATATTACCATCTGTCCTACTAACTGACACAATAGGATATAGGATAAGTACTTAATTAAAGAAAAATTATCCTGTACTAAGTAAGTTGTTAGTTTGTGTTCTGCTATAGAATTGTACCAACTCAACTCAAAAAGAAGGTATCATGCTACATAGTTAGCTTAGTTGAAGTATTGATGTATACCCTAACTTGTGAGCCAGGTTTTGACTTGCTAGTGTTTCAACCTATTGAAACAGCCGTAATTAATTAACTGTATGTTATAAGTGTGATAAATATTTAAAAAAATCAGCTAGGAAAGGATAATATAATACCCAAAAAATGTCCACATTATTGTCCCTCGCGGTTTAGGGGAAAGCTTAGAGGTTTGTCATGCTAGAATTCTGGGTTCGATCCCAGCAGCGGACAAAGCTCAGGTTGCCCATTCTGCGATAAAATATACAAACGGCCCACATTTTAATTATTAAACCAGCAAAAATCATCTAGATGTTAAAGGTTTCTAGTATTTGTTCTGATTGTTAACCTAAAACCTATTTTAATGACGGGCTGATTAAAAAGGTACAAGAGTCTTGTAATTAACAACGTTAAAATATATTTAACTGTTTTCCCTTAGTTTCTGCTACACCTGCAAGATAATTTGTTTTTAATGCATGCATCCAAAAAAAAAGAGTTATAATAAGTACATTATCTACCATGGAGCTCGATGTAAACACATTTAATTCACACATCTACGTAACAAATAAAAACACACAACTTTCTTTTTTTTTACGTTTCGCAACGAAGCGCCGCATGCATTTTTATATTTTTGTTTAGTTTATTATTTTTATTCAGAAACGGGAAAATTAAAATATTGTTTAATACACATAAGTGTTTTATTTCTTGGTTCGTCTCAAGAAAAGTGTATTTGTAGTCCTAAAAGGGGGTTCGATCCGTGCGGTGGGAACAGCATAAATAGCCCATCGTGGAGTTATATGATTACAACAACAACAAAAAAAAAAAGAATCTCTGAGGGGTTTGAAAATCTTTTCGCGTGAATCATTTCCCGCAGAGACATATCAAAAGTGATTTTACAGAACTTAAGATCTTATCGTAGTAATTGTTATACTCTGACTCAAACACATTGATAAACTTTGACCTATTCGAGAAATTTAAAGAGATACTTTATAGGTTTATGTAAAGACTGTGACTACTTCACGTGACAACCAGTATTGATTTACGTTAGTGTTTTGATATTACCTCCAGGCTTTTATGTACGTATAACCTCGGTAGCCCTAAATCTTGATTCTTAATTAGGCAATACATATAGACCTGCCTGCCCTTTCAAAGGAGGGCCTCGTTTCTTGTATAATTTATTTCTCTGTCTAGTTTGTCATCAGTAGGTTTGATTTCCTGTTTTAAAACTGTCGTAAGTGATGAAAGTCATGTCGTGTTCATCATTTCACACACAACGCAGGACGTTCGACAAATCCGTCATCACCGATGTCACTCGTCTCAACATCTTAAATGACGTGTCGCGTAACATGGCCTAATGAGATTGATGGATGGCAAGCTTATAACCTTTCATCAGTCTTATTCTCATAACCCTTACTCTTAACGTGTGCTAGACCTGTTCTGGCTTATGTCTTGGGGATTATGATGTAAGTAATGTTACATATCCAAAAAAAAAAAAAATGTTTTTGAAATTCCTCTCCACCCGATGCTGATGACAGAGTTGTTGACTGAACCCTTAGTTGTTGACTGAACCAGTTTTTAAGTTTTTTCTTGTATACACACACTCAAAGCTATACGTAATACACCAAACAATATTTAATTATACCTCTTTTTTTTCATGTACTACATGCCAAATATTTTGCTTTGTTCCGGCAAAATCTTATTTTATTAACAAATAGTAATCGTCAGGCAGATGAAAAAACTAGCATTTTGGACCTTTTGCCTTATAGAATTTTATTTGCAAATGTATGATCAACAAATTCATATGCCCTGTATACGGTGACATGGCCAGTATGGCTTAGTATGAAATAGCACGAATGCCCGTTTCATTCCGCAAAGGCCTGAGATATGCGACGGTTGAACGGATATGTTGTGGAAGGAACTTGTGTACACGTGACTTATGTCACTTTTACAGACGGAGTTCCTTCTTTATTATGCTGTGTATTGTTGCTCGGGGCATGTGGATGGGTTCTTTTGTGTTTATGAATAAATACAAATATGTGTGTTTAATTTTTATTCGTAGCTGCAAAGCTGCACTGTGCCCACGGCAGAGATTAAGCCCCGAATTTTAGGATTATAAGCCTTCGAGGTTACCTTTAAGCAACCAAAGGGGGCGCTGTCACTATAAGTATTGCAGCTGGGGTTTGTAAATCATTTATGTGTGACCTGTCTCTATGGGTTTGTTCACGCAAAGCTACTCAACGGCTATCCGTGATAGCCGAGCGCAATGTTTCTTGTTTTTTTTCAGTAACAGGACCCAAAAGATTGACCGACAGATCCGCAGTTCGGCACTCTAAACACTGGATTCTTTATGGTTATTGGTGGAAATAAAGTTACAAAATGTAAACCCATAAAGAACTTGATTTCTGCATAAATTAACTTTTAATACAATTTGAATATCACAGCATAAGTCATTCACTATATCAGTATTGTACCCTCTATGTCAGTGACGTCATTGCGCTGTCTTTCATTTTGTTTTTAACTATCTTAACGTAAGAGTAAGACTTTAAACTTGAAGTTACTAATAATTTGACCTCTACATAAAGTGCTCTGATAAAAAGCATCCAAACATGCAGTTATAGAGTAAGTTATAGTGATCAATGTCTTAACACTAGTTAACTTCACCACTGCCTTCAGTAAGTGCTGCTAGTTAGCGAGATGTACTTTCGTATAAGTTCTGAAAAGTTTCTGATGCAACACGACTCCATTATTGAACCGATCGAATGACGTTCCCACAGTTTAAAGTGTGGAACGTGTTTAGCACCATCACGTATCTAATCTACGATCCGCAGCCCGATACGCTAACTAACAAAACACGCCCGGCCCTGTTTAAAAGAAATTATCAATTAAGGTGAGCATCAGAGGGGACAAAGTTTCACAATTAAACTTACAAATAAAACTCGATGACATTTTTTATAGAACATTTAGCCCTGAAATTTACGACATCTATCGGCTTTCTTAAATAGATTTCTGTTAAACATTTATGAACGAAATTGCTTGTGAATACATGATTTTCCTGGTTACAAGGCTCCTAATAATATATAAGACACACAAAAAATGTAAAGAAAAATAACATTAAAATTACAATTAATTTTATATATTTGACATAAAAAATGCGTGATTTTACCCAGTTTCTTTGATCAGTTCTTTACATAACTGCCCCCAGCGGCACAGCGGTATGTCTGCGGACTTATACTGCTAGGAACCGGGTTTCGATACCCGTGGTGGGCAGAGCACAGACAGCCCTTTGTGTAGCTTTGTGCTTAATAACAAACAACTTTACATTACTTGTAACAGACAAAACATAAGCCTACTCAAAACCATGCAGTATGTGATGCCAACAGTAGTAAAAGGTATAAAAAAACAAGTCGGTAATTTGGAAGTTAATGTTACTCAAACGAAAACACTTGTGAACTTTCGAGCTCGGGAATTACAAATCCGTGAGAAACAGCGAGTACGAAATGTTTTACCCCCCCCCCCAAATCATTGTAAGGGTTTATATCAGTAATAGTTGTGCGATTTTTAAGGATGTGTTGAGTAACATCCGTTTTATTGTAAAATTTCTTTACACCTAAATACCAATATTTAGTTTGCTTTTGTTCTTCAGCGCGAATCTACAAAATTGAACCTCGTATTTTAGGGTTATAAGCCCTCAGGCTTACCGTTAAGCAACAGACTGTATGTACATATTCTAGCCATCTTCCTATAACGACGCCACTTCGATACACATCACTAATTAACTTTGAGATACAACGTACGTCAAACATTATTATATATGCACTGATAGTATACAGCACATAGGCCTCCATACTGTAAAATATTTGCATATATTTTGTCTTGCAGGGTATCCATACACTAACATACATACAAACACATCTACTATATGTATGTATATATATAT
>NW_013665879.1:634642-655137 GCF_000517525.1 Limulus polyphemus
TTACTATATATATATATACTATCTATATATATATATACATACCTATCTATATACACATACCTATCTATATATATATATACATACCTATCTGTCTATCTACCTATATATACATACGATATACGTTAAGGAACCAGAAGTAAGCATTCTAATGACGGCAGACTTTAAGGAACCAAAAGCAGACGTTCTAATATGAGAACAAACAGAAGTAGGCATTTTTATGACGACCCACTTTAAAAAATCAGAAGCAAGCATTATAACGATTACAGACTTCAACCCATTGACTGCGGCTGCTCTAAACACGCGCACAATTTTTGCAGCCGTACGGGGCACAATCGCATTCAACTACCGGAGGCGGACAGTACCATATACGGCGAATGAGCAGCCAATGGGTTAAGAAATCAGAAGCAGGCATTTTCTACGAGAGTCATTTACCTGCTAACTTTCTGATAATCAACGAATGTTGATCTGGAAATAAAAACAGGTTTTTACAACTATTATTTGGTTATATCTCTTTTTCTGCTATTCTACAAAAAAGTAATCCGTCTTTAGAAAACTTGTGGCTTTATGTATTGCCGTCCCTTCTTGGATTTTGTATCTTATGCTACTGAGTGCTTTTTTTTTCTAAACACAGTTTTTAATTTTCTCCAACTATATTTTCCGCTAAAAAAACATATGTTATCAATTTTTGCAAAAGCAGGCCAAGGCTTACTTGAGCAATTACAAGCAGGTTTTGTGTTGAGCGTCTGTACAAGGGTTATTAAGTGTGCCAGACGTCAGACTAGGTCTTATACTGCAATAAATCTCTCAAGTAAACCATCTCTAATAGCCCACAAACAAAAGAATATAGGTTCAATGCCATCACATCACAGTGTGTAAAGCCCTTGAAATCACAATTAGTTTCGGAGCTTACAAAATCTTTTGTTAGAAGCTGGGCACTTTATAAACTTGTACAAACCAGACAACGGATAACACGCAATACCACAATCCCCATGGCTTTTGTAATAAGTTGAGTTAATCGACTTAAAGTTTATCATCATGTAAAGATTCCAGTTGTTATCCTACTTTTCATGTGTATAAATAATGAAGCTATCATCCACCGATGAATACACATAAAAAGGTCATTTATTTTGCATACACGTAGCTGAAATAATGAGGTTACCCCTTTAACGCCTGACTCTTGACCTTTTGATGAATACATCCTTCCATTTCATACATTTGTCTCGTGCATCATAAAGTAATACAATATAGATGTGGTCTATTAAGGACTGGATATAATGATCGCACCTTGAATCTGTAGCAGAAAAGTGAATATATGCATAAAATTAAGTACTAAGTGTTATTTATATATATACATACAAACCTTGTTTCCCGAGCGGCACATATCGGTTAAATCACTCAAATTCTATACTTATTGACCTTTCATAGGGTAGTCAAGTACCCACCCTCATTGTCTGTATACACCTACATCTGCAATACGTAGCTGTATAAGGCCTAACTCATTCTTGCATGTGTAAGTACAACAGCATGTAAAAACACAGATTGAGTTTCGAGTGGATTAGTTGTTGCGTGAGAAAGTATACCTCGGACAGTTTCTTTCACTCCCTTATCTTAATACCAAGACAGGAAAAAAACAACTAGTAAATTGGCAGATTACTACACGCTTCAACGAAACCAGGAGGTATATATATACAAGCCGTGGTATTATTTTATTCATGTCTTCAGTGAAGGACTGGACGAAGACTCTTCACAAGCATTTGATGTGAGAGTCAGTCAGGAAGTCATTTACACGTTCGCCGCACGCATATTCATACGTAATTTGTTTAAAGTTGGCCGATCTTAGGATCACGAGATACGGACGCGCGTCCATTAGCACAAACTTTGCGTGTTTTTGTTGTATATAGGCTTCAGGACGCGGTATAGTTTGGCACAGTCTTCCGCTCATTAACTTCCAACTTTAATTGGAAAGACTGACATCAGAAAAAAAAAGAAAAAGGAAAGAGATAACCCCTTGATGCGGAACGTCCCCAAGCAAAGTAATTAAAAAAATAATAGCCAAACTAAAAAAAAAACAACACACTTTTACGTTTTTCTTATATATGTATTTCTCTTCAAGGTCTACGGACTAGTTATCCGTTCCCAACATATTATTTCGGCAATTCTCTCAAAGCGATTATAAATGGCGATACTTAATGAATAACATCAAAACAACCAGCAAATAATATACGAGTGGAAAAGATGATTCTGATCAAGGGTTGAATGATCGTTTCTTTGAGATCGTAAAACAAATTCTGTGCTGTCCTCACAGCACTAGAAATGGTGGCAAACGCTATCAGCATGCAACGACAAGACTTTATTTTATAAAGGAACGTATTTAATATTTATTATCAGCCAATAACCGTGAAGGAACGTATTTAATATTTATTATCAGCCAATAACCGTGAAGGAATGTATTCTATTAATTTACAGGTGAATAAAAAAAAACAACATTTAATTCTAAGAATGAAAGTAAATAAGAATGTGTTATAATATGTCAACCATACATTAAGTTAACCTATACTTTTCAGTGATATAAATAAAGATCGTAGTGGAGAGCAGAATACTATTTATAGTGGCTGGTGAGAAGAAGACTTTAATACTGAAAACTACATAATTAATACGCAGAGATTTTGATTAACATACGTGTAAATTCCAAGATAATTCAACAGTTTTTATACGCTACAGACATCCGTTATCGAGCGTTTTTTCTAAAATAGATGGAGGTTAAAGCATTCCCGTGCTTGCCAATATAGTCTAATTGTTTGTCATAGGCTTTGATTTTGATGGACTTACTGTTCATTCGTTCGTTTTGCTATTAAGTGCAAAGCTACGCCCACCACAGAGATCGAACCCAAATTTTAGCGTTATAAACCGTAAAGCTTTCCGTCGAGCCAGAGAAGAGTTAGACTTACAGTGTCAACTTGTTACATATAGTTTGGTTACTTTCCACAATTAAAGCTTACCGTTGAGTCATAGTAACAGTGTCAACTTGTTACATATAGTTTGGTTACTTTCCACAATTCGTTATAGTTAAATTCCGTGGCATTAACTGTATTAATAAAATATTACCCGTTTGTTTTCGTTATAGGTAAATAACGTGGCATTAACTGCATTGTTAAAATATTGCCCGCTTGGTTTCGTTATAGTTAAATAACTGCATTGTTAAAATACTGCTAATTCGTCTTATTTATCTATATAAATATATTATTACTGTCTGTTGTATGTCCATGTAACTATTTCGCAGCGTGTGAATGGATCTTCACCAAAATTAGTATGGAGGTTAATTTGGTCCATGCGGGGGGTACATACAAATTTTAATTTTTGCGTTTTGCGTATTTTATGGGCGTTTTTCCGTTTTCGCGTTTTTTACCACTACTTCGCCCCTTGTAAATGGATCTTCACCAAATTTAGCATGAAGGTTTGTTGGGTCCATGTTGAGATATATGCAAATTTGCTATTTCACAGTGTGGGTTTTGCAATTTTATGGGCGTTTTTTACAATTACATGTAAAGGAAGCAACTTTTAATGCCCTAAGATAACCTTTCATTAAACATAACTTCCGTCCAGGGGACGGGTACTCCAGCTAGTAGTTAAATAATCTGATATTAATTTCATTGGTGAAATATTACCAGTTTGTTTTCTTCATTCTTAAAGAGCCTGACATTATCTAACTAGTCAAAGTACTTAATGCTTTTGGAAAAGTGTAAATGCTCTCATACACTTTCATGTTTTCCTTACACTTGAGAGTTTTGGGCTTTTCTTAATCATTCCTTATATGTCTGGAATTCCAAACCTTAATGAATTGGATTGTCTCTAAAGGGCCGACATACTATGACGATTGCACCTTTTTAAATATTTGTAGAATCGAGGCTTTTCGTGAGATTGTCACACACGTTATTGGTTGGTGATCTATGTGAGTTGTAGCAGCCGAAAATATTCATATGTTAATTTGAGCTCGGGGGATGAAACACCGAGCCCAGGTTACACGGTTCAAACCTCTCAAACTACCAACATAAACATCACGTAATGATGATACTTGAACTTCTTATTCTTATTATTTCACAGGAGGATGTTTCCTACCTTGAGGATTTCGTTCAGTGGTGTCGACGCTCAGACTAAGTACGCCGTGTTATTGGACATTGTTCCGGTAGACAACAAGAGATACCGCTATGCTTACCACCGGTCTTCGTGGTTAGTTGCCGGAAAAGCCGATCCTCCTTCCCCGGCACGTATCTACCTCCACCCTGACTCCCCTTTTACCGGGGATCAACTGAAGAAACAAGTGGTGTCTTTCGAAAAGGTTAAACTGACCAATAATGACATGGACAAACAGGGTCATGTGAGTACTTAGTAAAAAAAATTAAATAACTTCCAGTTTCTCTATAGTGATACACATGTGTACTTTTGCGTTTCTTTCTGTGTTGCTGTTGGTAAAGATAGAAACGTGGAATTTTACCAGTTTGTAACATAAAATACTCCGCTGTTTTCTTCGTTTTTGACTAAACATTGTTGGCTAAAACTGAAACTGAAACTAAACACAGTTGAGCTCCTGTATCGTAAGTTATTCGAAATTCGACCTGTACGTTAGATTTTCTTGCACTTCACTGATGCACGTAGAGAGAAAAAAAAATGTAGTTAAACTCCCCCTGTTGGAAGTTATTCGACAATAGACATTTAAATTGGATTTTTGTTTCACTAAGACTTGTTGAGAGAAGAACATGCAGTTAAGCTCCAGTTTTATAAATTGTTCAACATAAGACCTTTACGTTGAATATTCTTCTATTTCTGTGTGAGAGAGAGAGTGAGGAAAGTTGAAGCACAGATAGATCAAGAGATAATGTCTGTCATAACACGTTTGTAAAAGGTATTTGTCAGGTTCTATAAAATGGATTATGATACACTGTATTTGTCAGATCCAATAAAATTATCTATTTCTACTGTATTTATCACGGTCTATAAAACGATCTTTGTTCACTGTATTTATCACGGTCTATAAAACGATCTTTGTTCACTGTATTTATCATTGTCTATAAAACGATCTTTGTTCACTTTGTATGTCAGGGTCTATAAAACGATCTATGTTCACTGTATTTTTCAGGATTTATAAAACAATCTATTTTCACTGTGTTTGTCACGATCTATGTTTATTGTGTTTGTCAGGGTTTATAAAACGATCTATGTTCCCTGTGTCTGTCAGGTTTTATAAAAAGATCTATGTTCTTTGTGTTTGTCAGGGTTTATAAAACGATCTATATTCCCTGTGTCTGTCAGGTTTTATAAAACGATCTATGTTCTTTGTGTTTGTCAGGGTTTATAAAATGATCTGTGTTCACTGTTCTTGTCAAGGTTAATAAAACATCCTATTACTCTAGCTCTCTCTCTCTCTGTCAGAAGTCCAGCATCAAGCAATAAGCCAAAAATCTCAACTACATCCATTGCTCCATTTACGAAATCTTTACTCCAAAGTTTTGGTGATGATTTTGACAATTAATCATGTCATTATTCGTGTTTTAAATGCAGTTCCCATGTTGCGAATATTTGGACTTGCTAATACGTTACTATTTGTTTTCACATTAAATTAAACTTAACGTGTGATGTTTTTATTTTCCAGATTGTCCTAAATTCGATGCACAAATACCAGCCCAGAATACACCTGGTTAAACTAAGGTCGGATCATTCGAATCCTCCTCATATAACAGACTTAGAGACTGAGCAAACAAGGACGTACGTCTTCCCAGAAACAGTTTTTACAGCAGTGACAGCTTACCAGAATCAATTGGTATGATAAATGCTTTTTTTTATTTCTTTTGAAATTGTAGGTTTACTAGATCCAGTACACAGACTAAGAACTCCTTCAGTACTCAGTGATCCCACTAGTCAGATATTTTTTGATATAATGTTTTAATTATAAGTCGAAACATTAGGCACTCTGGCATGCCTTTTATATTCTAAAAAAAATATATATATATATGTGTGTGTGTGTGTACATGCATTTCCCACAAACAACAATATATATATATATATAACTTGTATAAAACTTCATAGCGGAATTCTCCATATATATATGAACTGATATGGTTGTACGTTGATTATTTCTACTTTCGTTTTTAAATCAATATTATATCCTTTTGTTTTTAGTTTATTTGTAGGTTATTTTTCCTTTTTCTTTTCAGACTTCTTTCTCTTCACTTTTTTAACATATAGTTCTCTCTGTGTAAACACTTTTTCATTATTACATCTTTGCGTGATCTTTAAATTCTCAGATTACGAAGTTGAAGATAGACAGTAATCCATTTGCTAAAGGTTTTCGAGATTCGTCTAGACTCTCCGATTTCGAAAGGTAAGCTTTTTGTAAGCCCTTATTATTTGAGGGCTATCTTCTCTCTCCTCCAATAAGCGCAATTGCGCACGTGCAAACAAAGGAAAGCAGTGTATATAACGAGAGTCCAAATAAGGTTTAAGGTCGCATATCTAAAAAGAGTTATTTTTATTATCATATTGCTAGATTCTTCTTTCTTTTTATCGTATTTAAATTGAAAACCCAATTCGGAATGATATAAACATTTATAGGCAATAATAACAAAATACTAGTTACTTTAAAGTTGGAAAGAACAATAGAGAAAAATACAAATTCGGGACTCGCAACTGGTAAATTCATCATTAATATCAGACCTTAAATATTTGTTTAACCATACAGAATGTATTTTTAAAGTTTAAAAGTAATAAAAGAGAAAATCCAGTTCAAGTAATTATACGAAGCATGGCATAACGATGAATTCAAACTAGTATTTAATCCTTTAAAAAATGTTTAATGTTTGTTTATTGTTAAGCACAAAGCTACACCATGGAGCATCTGTGCGGTGCCCACCACGAGTATCGAAACCCAGTTTTTATCAGTATGAACCTTCAGACTTACCATTAAGCCACTGGAGGGCAAGTGTTTAATATTTCTTTGAAAAGAATTCCTATATTATTTGACGTCGTGTTTTGGTGCATTTGTTTGCCCGCTAGTTCACCTCACAGGGCAGGGGGGGGGGGGTCGTATTTAGTTTGTTAATAGCCCTACTAGGATCCCAGGGGCGCCAGGTTCTAAACTGTGTTCATACTCCCACTAAAAACTGGTGGGACAAAAAGTGGCACATGAGTCTTAATGGAGTTTGTTTTCGGGTACATAATTCCCCCCTTGTGTTAGCTATAGAAGTAATTGGGAATAATGGAGAAGCTTGATTGGTGCACTGGAGCCTCTGTGAATCATGGCGAAGACTTTGAATCCAGAAGCAGCGCACAGGTATTTTATATATTCTATGCTAGTATAGTTTAACTTTCAAAGTGTAAGCGAAACACACAATGCCATTAAATTAATTCATATCACGATTCTATACATTTGAAGAAACTCATATATAAAATTGGAAATAGCTATTCATAGCAGCGTAATAGAATAATAAATAAGGCAACTAATATGAATGAAAATACAAATATAAATGTTAAAAATATATGATACACACTTGTCCATATATATTTTTCCCCCCACAGATGGCTCAGCCGTACGTCTGAGGGCTTATAACGCTAAAAATTGGGTTTCCTTATCCGCGCTCTATAGAACGAAAATAGCTCATTGTGTAGCATTGCGTTTAACAACAAACAAACAAACAAATTACTTAATTTGTTTATGTTACTGTATGTAAATAAACAACAAAATATCATAAAACAAATGTAAGATCACGCAAGTACAGTAGAAGCTGAGAATAACCAGCAGCGCAAAACTACTACATAAAACAATGAATAATTAATTTCATAAATTACTGCATCAATAGTTTATGTCGCGGATAATTTTGGGGAAGTCAGAATCACAGCATACACGCTCATGCATGTTGCACGTGAGACTGAATTTCTAAAGTATACAGATGGACAATGACAACAACAACAACATCACCATGAAAAAACGCAAATAGAAAAGCGTGAGAGCAATAAGCATGTTTAAATGACGCGCTGTCATGGGATACTGCCCAGTTCCAAAACAGAAATTGTGTCTGATCGGAAATCAAACAATAACAAACTGGTGGTGTGAACAATAGTCTGAAAGGAATAAATCTGATACTACCCCATACCCCTTATCCACCAAAAACGTTTTCTTTGTTGTTTACTTAAATAAAAAAAATAAAAAGGGGGTATCGGTCTTTTTGTCTAAGAGAGAGAGGGTCGTAAAACAATTACCCAAAAAAGCCGTTATAAAAAAACAACATTAGATTACGGCGTTTCATGGATAGAGTAACATTCTTTATTGTTTTTTTGTCAGACAGTTCTGATATAATGAGAAAGTAGATATTAGATGACAGTTGAATTTTTTCATAATTCTAGTATCAGGTGACGGTCCTAATTCATTTTCTGGAAATGCGCGTAAAATTTTTCGTGAAAAAATGTCACAAATTACAGTTTATTTTTCAAGCCAACAATAAAAAGTTTAAACCCTATTTAAACGTCAGACGCCGGCGAATCATATTTTTTCTTCAAATTGGCGTGAAATGCCGTTGTAATTTTAAAGAATTGAGAAACTTCTTAGTGGAAAAGTTTCATTCAATTTCCGACAGGCGATGAAATTTCATGTTTCCTGTAATAAAATAATATAATCATTCACTTAATAAAAAAATTCATTACCTTGTTACATGTGTAGCAGCAATAAGTATAATAACTTTTGAAAGTGAATTTTTTTCAGTTTTATTTTATATCTCGCATTAGCCAGGCTGGTAGTTTGCCCAAAGCATTGTTACTACGCCTAATAGGGTAGTTACGCCCCTGAATGCATTACACACACACACACACACACACATACACACACATTGTTGTGACTAAAGATGTTTTTGATTGTTCACTTGTGTTTGTGTCTTTTTCCCTTTGCTTGCTAGTCTTTTCGATCTATACTTTGCTTTCACATTACTGAATCTGCGTTTTTACTTGAACTTTTGGCTACATGTAGAATATAAGTGTGCTTGAATATCAAAACTGAACACTATTTATGAAACGTCTAAGCCTTATCAGCTTTTATTATGTTTAACCGAACTGTCTTGTCTGTAGTTGTATTTATTGTATACTGTTCCACCAAATCAAAAGGCCGCTTAAATGTAAAATGCTAGATTTTAGGCTAGGAACTGATGAAAAAAAAAGCATATCCCAGCTATTTTTACTTGCCGTGTATCACAATTTTTGTCACTTTGTATAAATTTTTGGTAACTATATAGTCGCACAATACAGTAAAATATTCATTATTTGCGAAGTAGTAATTTATTCGTAAAGCAACATTAAAGACATATACATAGCGGAGCTTATTGCTTAATTAACCCGAGAGTTTGGTGAACGTTTATCTGTTAAATTCTTCCAATTCTTTATAGGATAAACAGTGTTAAAATAAATGACGTTCTGTTGTTAATTTTACCTAGAAATAAAACTGGTAATAATTACAATTCATTGTTTAATCTCATTCACACCCAAACACTTGTTGTTCGTTAAAACTGGTGATATATATGTAAAGCATCTGAACCACTACTACGTCTGTCGAATCCCAACCGCCCTGTTGAACCCTAGTATTGGGCGAAAGACCTCGTCGGCACTTTATATAGCAGATGTTGTCTGGTTCACGTACTATAGCATGTTTTTCTTTACCCTCACTCACTGGTTCTTAGAATTACACAGTGTCGCAATTAATGGGGGCAAATTTAGTTGAATTAGATACCACACAATTGGCCTTTATTAAAGAAATTTTGTGAAACTGAATTTCTGTTGCTGCAGAGGGAAAGAATCATTTTTAGATAATTAGTGTTCTGCTGTAGTCTTGCTAACTCTCTTCACACGTCCGAAGAGTATATAGTGTTGTATTTTACGAAACATTAAGGTAATAATCTCTGACACACTAAACAAATATCGCATGTATTAATAGGGCGAAAGTCTGGGTGGTATCTCGTGCTCCACCTCACAGATTAAAAACCCCAGAACCTTATTAAAAACGCGGATGAAATCATATTTGGAATGAACTAGAAACAACATCTGGAATAAACAAGTCGAAATTAACCACGTTGATAAGCATAAAACTCAGGTGAAAACAAAATTTATGTCTAAACTCTAGAAACAAGCGCATGCGCATTTACATTGCTTAGGTTCCTCTCAACAGCTAAGAGCACAAAGTGTTGAGTAAATCGACAACCAGAGTTATTCTACGCCATCTTTAACCTTAATAACCAGTGTTCTATTATATCACTTTTAATATTAATGACCAAAGTTTTGCTACATCACGTTTAATCTTGATAATCAGAGTTCTACTTTTAATGTCAACTTTAACCTTGATAATCAGTTCTACTATGTGAGCTTTAACCTCGGTAATCAGAGTTCTACTATGTGAACTTTAACCTTGATAATCAGCGAATTATTACATTACCTTTATTGGATGTAAACTACAAAGTAACATACGAAGTTCACTGATGTGGTTCCCGGTATTTAAATGGTTTACCTTTTCTTGTGACCACAGAAGCGTTGCTATAATTATTAATGAATTCTGTGAAACATCCAAGCATGTGTTGAACACCAAACATGTTTTATACGTAGGTAGCCATTACCATTTCGACCAAACCATGTTTTAACATTGATCCAGGTTTACGCGCGTGTCAAGTTGCAATAAAGTTTTATCTACAAAACAAAAAAAACAGCTTCAAACATTTCGCCTTCTCACAAAAACTACACCTATATTTTAACACACTAGAGAATGTCACGCAAACACGCATTTTTCCTCAGGATTATTGGTGTTAGCCTTGACAGATTATTGCCGAGACTCAGGAAAGTTCTAGGCCTTAACCGTCGCTTTAGGTTAACACATTTTAGTGTCTATAGGTTTATAACTATCCTATGTATTTATGTATCGGTTTCGTACACACTAGTGTTGTGGTATTTTTTATCGTAAGTAGGAAATTGTACTCATAATAAAGTATCGTTATAGGTAGATACATAAGTACTCAACGCAACTGGTTAACTATTGCTGTCTGCCAGTTAGTCTGTCTGACTATTTCTAGGTGACAGTTATCCTAGCTATTTATTCCAGTTTGTTTGACTAATTATTCCTAGCTACCAGTTGATCTGGTTATTTAACTATTTTAAGTTACCAGTCTGTCTGCCTACCTATAGCTACTAGATAGCCTTACTAACTATTCCTAGTTATTACTTTCTCTGGCTAACAGTTAGTCTGGCTAACTATCCCTAGCTAGCAGTTATTTTGGCTAACTGCCTCTAGCTACGAGTTAGTCTGGATAACTATTCCTAGCTACCAGTTAGTCTGGACAACATTCCCTAGCTACCAGTTAGTCTGGATAACTATCCCTAGTTACCAGTTAGTCTGACTAACTGTCCCTAGCTACCATTTAGTCTGACTAACTGTCCCTAGCTACTAGTTGGTCTGGCTAATTGTTCCTAGCTATCAGATAGTCTGGCTAACTGTACCTAGCTACCATTTAGTCTGACTAACTGTCCCTAGCTACTAATTAGTCTGGATAACTGTCCCTAGCTACCATTTAGTCTGACTAACTGTCCCTAGCTACTAATTAGTCTGGCTAACTGTCCCTAGCTGCTTGTTAGTTTGGATAACTATCCCTAGTTACTAGTTAGTCTGACTAACTGTCCCTAGCTACTAGTTAGTCTAACTAACTGTCCCTAGCTACCATTTAATCTGACTGACTGTCCCTAGCTACTAGTTAGTTTGGCTAACTGTCCCTAGCTACTAGTTGGTCTGGCTAATTGTCCCTAGCTATCAGATAGTCTGGCTAACTGTACCTAGCTACCATTTAGTCTGACTAACTGTCCCTAGCTACTAGTTAGTCTGGATAACTGTCCCTAGCTACCATTTAGTCTGACTAACTGTCCCTAGCTACTAGTTAGTCTGGCTAACTGTCCCTAGCTGCTTGTTAGTCTGGCTAACTGTCCCTAGCTACTAGTTAGTCTGGCTAACTGTCCCTAGCTGCTAGTTAGTCTGGCTAACTGTCCCTAGCTACTAGTTAGTCTGGCTAACTATTCCGAGCTTCTTATTTGTCTGAATAACTATTCCTAGCCATTGGTCTGTCTATTTAACTACTAGCTGAAGTATCTGTTCCCTGGACGGAAGGAAGTCATGTAAATTCATGATTAATGAAAGGTTATCTTAGGGCATAAAAAATTGCTTCCCTTATATTTAATTATAAAAAACGCCCATAAAAATGGCAAAATACAAAATGTGAAACCGCAAATTTGCATGTATCTCCCCATAGGCCCAATGAGCCACCATACCAAATTTTGTGAAGATCCATCCACTGGAGGTGAGGTAGTGGTAAAAAACGCAAAAACACACGTAAAAACCGCAAAACGCAAAATCAAAAACTGAACATTTGTATGTATCTTCTCATGTATCAAATGAATCTCATACCAAATTTGGTGAAGATTTAGATACAGGGGCGAAGTAGTGGTAAAAAACGCAAAAACTTCCATAAAACCGCAAAACGCAAAATGTTAAACTGAAAATTTGTATGTACCCCCGCATGGACCTGATGAACCTCCATACCAATTTGGGTGAATTTTCACCCACATCCTGCGAAGTAGTTACATGGACATACAACAGACAATAGACAGTATTATTATATTTATATAGATATACAGCTACCAGTTTGACTGAACAACTGTTCCTGGCTACCAGTCTATTTGACTAACTATTCCTAAGCACCATTTTATGTGGCTAACTGTCCTATCGACAAGTCTGTATGTCTAACTACTTGTAGATACCAATTTGTGTGTGTAGCTGTTTCTAACTGCCATTCTGTTTGACTACCCATAAAAAGGTACCAGTTTAACGGGCCAATTATATTTAACTACTAGTTTATATTAATAACTATTACCAACTACCAGTTTGTTCGGCTAACTATTTCAAATTGCCTCTCCGTTTATTTAACATTTAACTCGGTCAACGTATATATTTATCTATTTATGTATCCATGCCAATTAGATATTTAATATTTTTATGACTGACGTATAAGTATGAACTTTGTACAGGATTTAAGTGTTTGAAATTTGTGTTCCTATTTGTTGGTCCTGTTGTCTGTCTGTCCATCTTTCTTAGTAACTCACACTTACAGTTACCCCTAGTTTTAAAAATATGTACTAATAATTTTGATTTCAAATGTAGCATCACCGATTTGTCTTAACAGTAAAGATCACATGACTCGCTAAATGCAGCAACTCGTGAAACACCAACATCTCTTACTTTTCACATGTTGTTTCGTGTCTTTTTTCTAACGTATATCAAGCTTTTATTTACAATCGTTTCTCACAATTTTGGCCCGGCATGGCCAGGTGATTAGGGCGCTCGACTCGCAATCAGAGGGTCGCGGGTTCGAATCTCCCTCCCACCAAACATGCTCGCCCTTTCAGCAGGTGGGGGCGTTATAACGCGACGGTCAATCCCATTGTTCATTGGTAAAAGAGTAGCCCAAGGGTTGGCGGTGGGTGGTGATGACTAACTGTCTTACACTGCTAAATTAAGGACGGCTAGTGCAGATAGCCCTCGTGCAGCTTTGCGCGAAAATTAAAACAAACAAACTCACAATTTTTGTCTTCGAATAACTTTATACCTGCCTTCTTTCTGTAATATACATCATTTTTATAACTGGAGTTCACTTTTCGATATATTTTCTCCTAATCTTCATCATTTTTCTTTGTTGAATATAACCAAAACCGAAAGCAAACGTTAAGTAAGAGACAGAAGTTTTTTTTTATTCAAAGGAACGATTCGGTAGTTTGCCACAAACTTTATTTGTTTGTCTGTCTGCCCGAAACGTCATTTGGAATTTAAAAAAAAACTTCCATCGTTTAGTTAACATTTGTTTTATATTTTTTCTTTTTTTTTTCAATTTTCGATCTTTTAATTAATCATCAACAGGAGTTTTAGTGACCTTTCGAAAACTATATTTTATTGTCACATCGTACTCTTTCGTACCATTTGTCAGTTTGCCATTAAGCCCGGCATGGCCAGGTGGTAAAGGCTCTTGACTAGCAATCTGAGAGTCGTGGGTCCCACCAAACATGCTCACTTTTTCAGTTGTGGGGGCGTTATAATGTTACGGCCAATCCCACTATTCGTTTGTAAAAGAGTAGCCCAAGAGTTGGCGGTGGGTGGTGATGACCAGCTGCCTTCCCTTTAGTCTTTCACTGCTAAATTAGGGACGGCTAGCGCAGCGTAGCTCTCGTGTAGCTTTGTGTGAAATTCAAAACAAACTCAGTTTGTCAGCTTCTTCCAACTAGTATTTGGTGAGTCGGGTTTCAACCTGTGCGTTACCATAAATAATTCCCATACTTTTAAGCTGTGGATGCGTTATCTGAGTAACAGTCAGTTCCTTAGCTTGGATTGTTGGTGACAGTCTGCTTTTTCTCTGGCCAGTAATTAAATATAAGGGATGGTGGCAGATTGCCTTAGTAAATTTTGCTATAACTACAAATACAAATACATTTTCCAACTAATTCCCTTGTTTAGAAACTTGGTAAGTTACGTACTGTATTCCCTTACTAACAAACTGTTATCTAACAAACACCTTCCTTTTTAAAGCAGAGGATCGGTGGAAACACTTCTTCGAGAGCGCGTTTTTCGCCACTCGCCGTTTCAGGCGCTCATGGCTGGTGAACTACCCTCGGACCAGGCAGCTTTTGCTCAGGCTGCAGGTAAGTTGTGGAAAATATTCACGACATTTTGTGTGTATGTGTGAGTGTGACGTTATCAATATATATATAAAATCTTCACTTATATCGCGTAGTTTCATATTCAAATGATAATAAATTATATCAGTTTTTGTACACATGAAAGTTAATCATGTTATATATACACTAAGACAAACGAGCTGTTTGTTTCCTGTAACATGAGTAGTAATAAAAATTTATCACCTCGTGATTATATAGTTAAATAGCGACAAAAGTGATAATTATTTTTTTTCTAGGGGTCTCTTTCATTTGTGTAATTATGTAGTTTTTCAAAAGACTGAAACATATTTTGTTATTTTTTCATGCGTATGGTAATTTACTTGATAATCCGTTAGATCAAATAATAATTGAACATATATTAATATACATAGATCAACAGGTTGCGTAAACTTTTGTGAACGGTGGACACCATAAGCGGATTTTCAACTTTCATTCGCACATTATAATTACACTGTAACATCATACAGAACTCAATCCTCCAGTGTTCGAATAAGATCTCTCAAGCTTAAATTTGCGAATAACTTCGCTAAATTTTATAGTGAAAACTATCACGTAATCTTTACGTGGTGACACATAGTTGAATTTTGTAGTTTTAATGATTCGCTAACTTGTTCTCACTTCCATTAATGCCTTGGGGGACAAGACGTCGAGAACGTTTTCTAGAAGATTTGTACCTTTTTAATCTTTGAAGCTAGATTCACATTTTTCTTTAGAAATTATTTAAAAAGCTTGCTTATAGTTAGTTCCAAAGTGCGTGTTTTAGTTCGGAATACAGACAATTCAGAAAATAAATTATCATGTAAATGAAGATGTACGATGTCCTATATCTTTCCTTTCGTTTTCTCTGTTGACTTTCCAAACACACAAAGCTTTGGTGATGTTGAATTCTCAAAACAAACGTGGGTACACTATTCGAATCAAGATTATCTGGGTACGAGGCTTTATGTCAACAAAAAGGGCGCGCCATTTTAAATGGTAACAACTAGCATACCTAAAAGCGTTTCCAAGATGCCTTCATATAACAAAGGATGAGTAACAGGATGGTGTAGCAGACGCTCTACATCATGAGATGTTTTAAGACATCATATCACAAACATACCAGCCATCATCTGTCGAAATGACGTAGATAGATGAAATACAAAAGCTACCTGTAAAAAAGATAAATTTTGTAGAAGTTTCAAAGGCTTGAAAACCAATTACAATGAAATATTTTTAGGAAGATAACAACAATTTAGAAAATAAGATATGTTGAAGTTAAAATACTTAACCCTTTGAAAAAGAAAGACATGAACTCAACTCTTTCTAAAACATACATAATTGTACAATTTCGCAAAAAATACGGTACTCATTTCACATTTATTATAAAATCAATTCAACACTGTGAAACAAAAAGAGTGCTTTCACACATTCAAAGTTTCAAAGTTCAGATTCAAAAATCCACCAATCTATCTAATAGATAGATAACATCAGTACTAGTAGTGTCATTGATATTGATACCGATAAATCACCTTAAGCTATTTCAATTCGAAATAACGTCTTAAGACTGTCCAGCATCTTGTTCTCTCGAGCGTTCAGCTTCTAGTAGTATTTTCGACAACAATTGATGGCCCTGTCAATAAATACTACGCTAAGTCAATTTCCCTCCCGTCGAGTCGTTTTTTGTGTTTTTGACCGTAGTTGCTGTGTTATTGCTCTAAATATGTAGTTTCCAGCTGGACATAGTACAGGCTATATTGCCCGAAGTGACCTGGCGTATGTTTCGTATTTTCACTGAGACTATTTTAAGGTTAAAAACGTCAAAAGACAATATACAATATACAGGGTAAGCTGTTTGTTTTATTGGCATACTATAATAACAGCCAAGATAAATAAAGTATTAGTAATATTTTTGTAACTAAACACACACACATATATATTGATTTCAAACTATCTGATATAATCAAACCGTGGTAAAAGTTTAGTTGTTTGTTTTAGCACAAAACTTGTTATCTGCATTCTGTCCACCTCGGGGAACAGGGAATCCGTAAGCCTACATTTGGCCCACCTGAGGACCGTATGATAAGTAAAAGGAGAAAACTAAACATTGCAGATTATCGTGCTTTTTTTAAAAGACAAACCAAAACTAAAACTTACAACACGATAAGAAGGCTTTATTGTGTACACTCTTGGCCTTCCTCAAGGGTCAGCTATTTATAATATATTTAAACAAAATTTGAACGAAGCATTGATTATGTTGTTTTTTTTTTAAACGATAAAGCTTTTCAATCATACATTTATAGTGTGGGATCAGATTTCATTTCAATTTACTAAGTAGAAGTTAACCATTTTGCCAGGAAGTTTTATAATGATGCAGTTTGGGGGAATTTATTATATATTGTATACATTAGTTTATGCAGTAACGTTTCTTTGAAATGCTTACACTAAATTGATACTTTTATTAAATAAATCGTTATATTTTGTCGCTATGTTTGAAAGGAATGATTATTTGAAATACATAAAACGAACTTTATCGTGAAAGCCCAGTTATATTTATATCTGATATCAAGAGTTTCTCAAGTATATTCGAAAAATAAATCTGGTCGATTTGAGCTAAATACTCTCATTCTTACAGTGAGAACTCAGTTAAGCTCAGAAAAACCAAACTACCCAAATCTTTGTTAGTTACACGTTATAATATATTGATATAAAATGGTTTGGTAAAGTATTCTAACATAAAGTCTGATTTTTTTTCATTTTAGCATTAGGGCGCGTTCCTCCTTCGACCGAGCTACTTCTTATGGCTAGTCAGGCCGGAAGTCCCTGGAAAATGCCCGGAATGCCCTTCAGCATGGCGGAATTAGGTTCCTTTATGAACGTTCAGCAACAGCAGGCTAACCATTTCGCCAGCCTTTACTTCGGTCTCCCTAGAAATATGTTTCCACCGCTCTCAATGGTTTCAGCATCGAGCACGATAACTGGAAACGCCGCTGCTGTTGCTGCTTCTGCGGAGCACAACAGAAACCTTCACGGACACTTGCAATTATCGCCGAGGCTTCAGTGTTCCACATCTCGGCCTGTTCCAACCAATCTTACACCAATTTCAAGCATTACAGCTGGTAGCCCGTCTCTTTCCCCAAACCAGCTCTATAGTTCTCGGCTCCACCTTTCAACGTTACATCCTGGGCTTAAATATCACCCATATTTCAGGCCTAGACTCCTTCAAACTTCTAGTTCAAAGTCGCCATTAGCTGCAGAAAGTGAAGGTATTTCGCCATAGGTATCACACCTAGAAGAAAGGAGGTAAAATCGTATTAAAAAAACACTCGAGATTTTCTCGAACAGTGTCTCTATACCACTAAGATTCGAATGATGTTTAATCCAAATCAAAGTTTAACTTGCGACTAAAATGTTTTCTCGGCCATATTTCTTGACAAGTAGTGCTGATTTTCATGTTTTCTGGACTTTAATTTAAGAAAAAATCAACTATGAATACGTTTAAATAAAGGATAATGAGGTGTTTGTTTGTTTCTGAGTTTAAAGTGTGATAGGCATAAGCCAGATAAACTTATCTTTGGATTCTAACGGTGGAGGTGATTTCTTTACTTGTCCTGGAACAAGTTTAGAAAATCGATGAATAGTCAGAAGAAAAAATAATCTTGGGAAACTTCAACTTCCTCTGATCACAGAATAGCAAAGAGATAAAATTTTCGGTTAAACTCCTTCAAGCTGAGAAGTAAACATTCCACCCTATTGCTTCTCTGTGTGTATTGTTATCCCAGGAACCTAGGGTTTAACAGGAGGATTTTAAGCATTAAAACAACATGAAGTGAGACCTGAGTTGTTGGATTTCGATGGTTCTTGTGTTCTTCCGTACAGTAGACGTCATTTCAGGGGTTTTCCCTAACACGTGGAAATATGAACTACATATATATACACCTTTTTCTTCTATTCCTTTGAACAAATGTTTGAATTGTGTGAAAAGTGTGAGAAAACAATTTTGTCAATTTACATTTAATACAAAATCTATATATTTCTTTCTTAGAAAATTTGAAAAGTATTGAAACAGTAGCTACATGGTTATTACCCATCTGAACAACGTTCCTTTATTACAAATATTCTTTAATTACGTACAATATACTTTCTTGTCTGACTCTTATTGTATTGTTTAAAAACACACGGTTTTGTTCTGGCATTACACATTTGGCTCTTATGCTATCGATCATTGCATGTCATCTTGTCCTTATTTCTAAGTTATGAGCACTGTGCTTTGATATTATGCCACTCCAATTTACAGCAGATACTAATAAGACCGATAAATAAAGCAACATCCTAATTGTTATTTTAATTAATTGAAATTAGATTAACATATATTATGCGAGTCAGTTACCAAGAAGATTCTTAGCAAGGTATCTTGATAACTTCTTATCCATCAAGTGAAAAGATAAACTTAGTTTTTAATTAAGGCCGACGTGCATTTCTTACTTTATCCCACTACTCCAAAACCTGGAAACTTGAATAATTAAAAATATCTATATTCTACGATCCTTTTCCTCTTCATGCTAGGAAGAGCAAACCGACGAGAATTGTAGAGAATCTTCGGTGCCATGGAGCAAAGAATATCAAATTATTTCTCAACCTTCACCGATCTCCAGCAAGAGTAGGCTCGGGATGTTTGTTTTTTCTCTACGTTTGTTTGTTAGTGTGGCCACGTTTTGTAAAATCTGCATTTTTTGGCAACTAATGGGACTCCACTGAACTCCATATGGTTCGTTATCGCGCGTACGTTGTATCCACGAGTCTGCTTACATCTTGTTCACGTTTTAAGTGGTGTATCTTTAAAAAAGTAATAGACATTATGTGGTGGATCATAACAAAGTAATAGTCATTTTCAGAGTCAAGATGTAGATTTTAATTTGACGCATCATGAACTGAACGGAAGATGTGATCTTTATCAAGTGAAAAAAAAAGAAACAAACCACAAGCACCGATATAGCAAGACCAGAATTGGCTTCATTTCTACCGTCAGTTTGTATCAGCTTATTTCTCTCATGTGTATTTTTCTTATTTATTAGAATTTCAAAGATTGTGTAAATTGGTTGGTTACCAAATGAATACCACCACTAAAAGACATATTTGAAACAACAGATATTATGTATATTTAAAACAAATGGAGTGGTTGTGTGAGTTTATTGTGGGTTTTGGAACATAAATATTGTTTTTGTTGAACATTCCACTGTGTAATTTTTCTTTTCATCTCATTACACTTATAATACATATTTACTATAAGTATCTGTTTTTAGGGTTAGCTGAATTGCTCAAAAATTTTATTCGAACACATAAAATGATATCAAACACTAAAATGCAACAAAATCAAATTGTTTCTGGCCCGATTGATAATGTTACTTTTAACACTAAAACTCTTATTTGTTGTCTGGCAAAACAAACTTATCAATTAATACTCCCTCTAGATACCATGCCCATCTAAGGCGTTGGTGAGTATCGTCTTCCACTGATCTCTGTATTCCGTTGCTCTTATCATTTCTGTAGAGGGAACTAGAAATTACCACTATAGAAATGATAAATGCAACGGAAGACAGAGATCAGTGGAAGCCCATGCTCACCAACGCCTTAGAGAGAGAGTAACAATTGATAAGTAACTTTTTAATGTTTCATCATATTATCGTAAAAACCTTCTCATTTAGTTGACTTGCAGTTCATACCCCCCCCCC